>NC_087203.1:6263669-6264688 GCF_015104395.2 Macrobrachium nipponense
TGCTGACAGTTAAGAGAAGCTGCAGAGACCTGTGAAGTAATATGGAAGTGTCCGATAAGTGAAGTAATAAATGTTAGTAAAGATGGAATGAGGATGGAAATCGAGGGGATTCAATCAGCATCAAGGGGAAAATGTTATGAATGGCAGTTAGATCAGTAGAGAAGAATCACGCAGCAGGTGACGCAAGGAACGTTGCAGTCTTTGCAGAAGTTGCGATGTGTGAAGTGCAAGATTATCCTTTTCACCCATATGCTTTTCATCCCCTTGGAGGAGGAGGAGGCGCCAGAAGTTTCAAACCTTCTGGTTTCTCACTATGACCGTAGGAATGAGGCTGCTAGCTCAAAGCCCTTTATTAATGAACTCAAAGATGGTGCTCACTTTGCAGACGGGTGGACTGGTGGTAGGCAGCCATGGAACGATCCATGGACCTAACAAACAAAAGAAGCGCCTTAGTGGCGTGATCATTATGGTCTTGGCCGTGAGTTCGATTCTCGGGCATTCCATTGAGGAGTGAGATATGTGTATTTCTGGTGATAGAAGTTCACTCTCGACGTGGTTCGGAAGAAACGTAAAACCGTTGGTCCCGTTGCTGAATAACCACTGGTTCCATGCAACGTAAAAACACCATACAAACAAACAAAGAAAACAAATGAATTTAAGCATATTTTTAAAAGAAATACAATACAAAAATGTTCCGCCAACCTTGTCCTCACTGGTCAGTCAGTAACGGGAGGTGTCGCACCACTGGGGAAATTTCCCTAATTTTGGCGCTCCTGGCATTCAGTTGCGACAGAAAATTTCCAGCGAAGTTTGTGGAATTTTGACTTTATGTTGGAAATACCTGGAGCCCTGCTGCTCAGAAGACCAGTCTTATCGAAAACAACACCAACTTGAAATAAACTCTCTCTCTCTCTCTCTCTCTCTCTCTCTCTCTCTCTCTCCTAATGTATGAATAGATTCCTTAAGATATTTTTTGTAGACTTGCTGCTTTTAAGTCCAGCAAGAGTAAAGATTGTTCC
>NC_087203.1:6265188-6287688 GCF_015104395.2 Macrobrachium nipponense
CTTCATCGTTGTCTTAAGGAAGACATTGTCTATATGGTCAGAGTCCCAGGCTCAATTGGAAAGGTTGATCCTATTATCTTGTTTTATCAGTGGATATTCCACCATGTGACATTTGTATGGACAGCTGCTCTAGTATAAAATTCGGGATGAATTCCAATCCCTGATATGGTTAGTGTTATTTATATGATGGAAAATTGCCAAACTATTTTGTCCATGTCTAACTGAATGTTTATGTTGAGTTATTCTTTCCAAGAGAGATTTTCCTGTATTCCATAGTATGGCTCATCACAATCCCCACATGGGATCTCATAAACTCCTACGTCTTTACAAACTGGTTTCTGCTGGATGTTAACTAATGATTTTTCCATTGTATTCGGATAAGTGTAGATGAAAGGGTTGAAGTGGGTCAAGGTTTGCATGATCTCTCGTAAATTGTCCAGGTGAGGGATTATGATTTTATTTGTGTATTTTTCCTTTTCTTTGTTTTCTGTGGGTTTGTAAAAATTTCTTTGCTTTTATTGTGTGGGTTTTTGTATATGTGCTTGGGGTATTTTTAACAAGATAAATCGATTCTGATTGTTCCAAGTTCTTGTTAAGAAAATCTGGGAAGCAAAATTCTCAGGGCTCTAAGAAATAGGTTACTTGGTATGCCAAGTTTAACTGAATTGTCATGATAGCTATAAAAAATATATGTATAAAAGCGAGAATGTCGTTTTCCTGAAGACAGTGAATTTGTAGATTGTTATTAGTTCTGATAATATTTAAGACATCTAAAATGGTGATTTTGGTTATTGTTTTCCCATTCTAACTTTAAATTTTATGCTCGGGACCAGGAATGTAATTTCTGTAGAAAGACATCAAAATCGCCCTCTCACTTTTCCAGTATACTATGATGAAGTCTAAATAACGAAGCCGAATCATATCTGCAGGTTTGATAAGGTTTATAATTACTGTTTCAAAATACTGATTAGGGGAAAAAGTTCCTAAACAGGGGGATACTGGTAACTTGACTAACCATTTTGAAATTTAAAATTTAAAATTTAAAGCAATCAATCTTAAATTACCTTATTTCTATGGCCTACCTAAAACTTACAAAGACAACATCCCCTTCCGTCCCATAATCTTGTGTGCTAGAGCTTTAACTACACAATCTCAAAATGGTTAGGCCGAGTTACTATTCTCCCATTTTTTGAGGAACTTTTCCCCAAGTCATAAAACGTGCAGAGACTTTTGCAACAAATTTTAGGTCGGCAAATATCCCTGTCCACTCGCAAGAAAACTGAAGATACGTTTTCATTAGCTTTCGTTCATCCAATTTCCCATTTGTTTTCACTGAAAAGAACATAATACCGCTAAATTTACTCTATAATATGAAAAATATACTGCACAAATTATATCATATAAATTAAAACTGCAAACAAAACCGTTCAGATACTTAAAAAACACGATATATGTCCGAAGTATTGGAATTTCTCAGAGGATTCGTTCATAGAGATCTGTAGATAGATTGTGAATTTCTGATTTTAGTACTATGTATCACGAACGACAATATTTACTCGTTTTGCTTCATGAACGGGGATATATTTATTAGGGCTCTGCCTTTGTATGATAAGGCGCCTATGAGGTAATGTTAGACTAGCGATAATCTATACGCTAAGTCGGTTGGTATTGCACTTCCATCTTCAATGGAGTGTCTGGGGTTTTGTAGATCACTTACGAAGTCGGTATTATCTTTACGACGATGTGTTAAACTCATGTTCGGTGAGGTTCTTGTAGAAAACACAAGGTATAAAAATAGTATATTTCTTCTGAAGTTTTACATGATGAAGATCAGGTATGATCGTACAAGTCTTCTATGACGATAGCTTGATCGCTTCTGCCAATGATGATGGCTAATCCTATTCCTCTACATGATAAAGCTTAGGTAAAGAGGTACAGGTCTTCTAATGACGATAGCTAACTCTCTTCTGCCTGTCTACCATCTCTGTTACAAGTTATGAAGGAACAGACAGTAGTTCGAACATATGAACATACTATCAGATGACATAGTTTCATACGAACACACAATCAAATGAGACACGCTACAGATCACGTAGCCGTTTGAATAATAGGTCGGGGGGGTAGTTGTCTCAAGCAGGGAGCTTGGACTAATGCTTATAAACATTGAATGACTACAGGTGACGGCATGTTTATCTTAGCCTACTTTTATTGTATACGTCATCTTTAGCGTCTCTAGTCTGATCACATTCCTGCAAGCAATCTGGTTGACCTCTTTAGTTTTAGACTTTTATATATATGGACTAACATTCCATATTTTTATTATGTAAACACTTACATTAGCTCGGTCAGCTACCAAACCAACCACTGAATATTACTCAAACTTGACTTGCATTTGACTTATAGGAGTGTGATACAGACACTATGTGAATAATATATATATATATATATATATATAAGTAAATAAAATTCATGGTGTACATGAATTGATTCAAGTAATAAAATATAAACAATGATATTGGTAAATAATAGTGATCACGTGATAGATAATGATACAGTTTTTTCACTTCATCTCTTTAGATACTTATGCTACAAGAAAATACTAATGTACTCTGATTATATTGCATAGATGAAGATTAACATGATAAAAATCATATTTTAACTGAATCAAAAAATTCATATATAATTGATAAAATTATTAATGGTATGCGATTGATTCGTTGATTTTTTATGCTAAATGTTATATATCTGATTAGTAATTCATATACTAACGGTCATAATAACTGCAGATATTGGTAAGAAAAAAGGTAACAGATTGATTATAGGCTACCCGATTTGTTTATACATATGTATATGGATTCATATAATAGATTAATATATGTGCACTTTAAATAGATTCCTATTGCGTACAACGCAAAGATATATTTAGATTCTGTTTATTTATGATCATTTATATAAGAGATTCCTATTGCGTACACGCAAAGATATATTTCGACTCTGTTATTTATGATCAATTATATATAGATTCCTAGTGCGTACACGCAAAAAATATATTTCGATTCTGTTATTATGATCATTTATGTATAGATTCCTAGTGCGTACACGCAAAAAATATATTTCGATTCTGTTATTTATGATCATTTATATATATAGGATACATGACCGAGGTTATACTACTTCACATTTAACTAGCTTTCGAACCACTTTTCGTCCATTACACAGTTCCAGACAACCACCTATAGCCACTGAAACGGCCTTTTTCAATGGTTAAAACAAGGGGAAAATTTGCCTGGGCGGGTCCAACGTTCCATTTTGCGCTCATACTTATTCTCTGCATCCTAAGCTACACGATTACGTTCGCGATGAATAAAAAAAAACATCCCCAGCACGAGTCCTTCGCCAGCAAAGTAGAGTTGAATATCCTTCGGGTCGTAATTGTCGGAAGTATGTCCCTTATTGTAGTCGATTCCGACAGCCGCCGGAGCGTTCCGCATTAAAACGAGATTAACGACGAGATACGGTGTCGGTCGAAGAAGTCCATGAAATTCCTTTCACATTGTAGGCGGTTGTTACTTGACTGTAGTCGTCCGCTGCGACGAACGATTTTTGAAGTTGCGATGTGAACTCTCGTACCGCAGGATACTGTAACCAGGTTCCATTAATCAGCCTGCAAGTGAAATTATACTTGTCTCAAGGGCAAAGTAAATTCAGACGACATCCAAATACAGGGGAGGGGAGAGAGCCATTTAGACCAGACTTAACCCACATGAATTCGCTGATATTTTGGAATTCAGAAGAGTCCGCTGTACAAACTTTTTATCCATGGCATTAACAATGAGTGAACCTATCCAGGTCTATGATGACTCGTAAAAATATCCATAATTATAAAAAATAAATAGATATCAATACGAATCTCAAAGAAAATTCGATATTACTGGTAGTAAGTTACTAGACAAAGAAGTGGAAAATGGAGCTATTTGTAAGATTGCCAGCAGCTAAGAGTCAAGAGAATATTAATCATGATTCTATGTGCCCTAACAAAAGTTTCATATTCAATTTTCTCGTGCGCATCCTCTGAGGTTAATTTTTTTAAAAACTTTATTAATAGGTAGGAGATGCAACGAAAAAACCCCACTATGTAACTAATTTCTAAATAAAACTAACTTTGGGTTTTTTCAAGAAAATGTGACATTTTCCCATGAATGTTTACTTGGATTGTAATAAGCTAATGTTGCAAGTAAATATTTCATATATACATATCTTGATACTTCTAAATGTCTATGACTTCAGAAAAAAAAAAAAAAATTATTCATTTTATTGTTATAGAATTCTATTTGCTATTTGTTCATTAATTTTAAAATGATTGCAAGTCCTTAGCTAAAGTTGCATTGCGCATACGGATAGACATGTCTGCCTTGCCCATGAGAAGTTCGGGCTAAGCATTCCTTTCTCCAGTCAATCTGCTTTTGCAAGCGCGAGATGAAGCCTGTGTAAGCAGATTATTGAGGTTAAAAGGAACAAATGCTGATACGGCAATGATGACGTCGTCACTTGGCAGGAGATTGCTCTCAGCCAGCTAAGAGTTACGTTACTTGCTGTAAGAGATACGACTTTAGTATTTTCAAATGATATTTTAGTGTTTTAATTCTCCACCCGCATGAGAAGAATGTCTGAAAAAAAAAACAGTACCAAAATTGAACAATATATTAGTTTCATGTTGGAAAATCTGCATAATTGTAATTATGTTAAATTAAATATTCCTTATTCAAACTATATGAAAAAGGTTTCCATACAAATTCTATATATATTATTAGCCCTGTATAAGATTCATATAGGATTATTTCATAGATAACATTTTCACTTCTAGACTTCCTGACTTTAAAATCTCTCTTTATTTTATTTTATTAATTTATTTATTATTATTTTATTTATTTATTTATTTATTTAATATTTTTTTTTTTCATTGACTACGAATATAAATCACCGGGACAGACAATATGTCAGTAGGTTTTGGATATGTATTTGAACTTTTAGCTTATTTGTCATTACTAAAGCGTTAAGTTAGAGTTCAAAATCTTTACGCATATATATTTGGATATTTAATGGTTACGTTTTGCTTATTGATTTTATCGTGATTCCTTTTTTTATTATAATTTGTAACCCTTCCGACTTCTTACGGAGTGTATTATATTGACTCCACTTGTATCCATATTTATTTTATATTTATTTATTTATTTATTATTTTTTTATATATCTTTGATAAATTAATGGTTGGCTTGAATATGTGGAAAAGTGTTCTAGCGGCGTACCGTATAAGGCTACTTGCGGCATCAATTCTATAGATACAAGATATAAATGATAAAGGTATTTAAAACCGCGAGAACCGCTATAATCCGGTCGGATCAATATCACGAGTTGTAACTCGTAAGACATTGACACTATATTTAATTATCCTTTTATTCTACCAAACCGATTGACTCTGGGTGATAAAATATATTATGGTTTTCTTAATGGAAAGGAATTCACACAACGTGTAAGAGATTATTATTGATTTACACCACCCGAGTCACAGATTATTATGTGTTGAATTCCATGTTTACTGATTTAGCACTCAAATAAATATTCCTAACGCACTCCATTGCGGTGTGTTTGTTTTTTAGTGCTATTATTCTATATAACGTGTCAAGGAACTATTAACACTAAGAAGTGTTTATTCCCTCTGTCAGACTCGTAATTCCGTTAATAATTCTACGTATATTCTTTCAAGGATTGATTTGGCACAGGATAGGCCCTTAACTGACAGGTGTCTTAGTGAGTCCCCTTGTCTTCCTGACACGTGTTACAATCAGTTATGTGCTTTTTATATCTGTAAGCATTGTAGGCCAGTAAAATAGTGATTTGGCGTTCTGTGACATAGTAGGAACCCTGGATGACGGAATGCAACCAGTTTATGACGATTGGTATGAAAGAGATTATTACTAATACCTGGTCGTTAGTCATCTGCTGTGTTCTTCGGGTTTACCTCGTCACAGACCTACATATAAAATATTACACTTTGATTACTTATTATTCTGATACACATACTTTAAATATACTTTTGCTTTAGGGTTTCTGCTCGAAGTGTGTATTGTTTTTGCTTAGCCGCTGACACCCTGTTTCCGTTTCGAAGTGTTATTGTTTGGTGTTTATTGCTGCTGACTCTGTTTCCGTTCGAAGTGTTTTATTGTTTGGGTTATGTCTGTTGACTCTTGCTTTGTTCAGTTTGTAACAGTTTCTGCGCTCCAACCCAGATATTCAATGCTCGCGATCTCTTGGGTTAAGGAATTTTCTTGTTTAGATACGGTTTTAACAATAGGTACGGATGTTTCTATATCTTTTAGTCTAATTAATGGTTCTTTGCTGTATGGTGCGGGATTGCGGGATAATGCGTCAGCTATGATAATTGCTTTCTTTCAGGTAGATATCTTAACTTGGCTCCAAAGACCTGAATGATCATTTGTCACCGAGTTCCTTTTGGTCTGTGATTAAAGCCTTTGAAAAACTCGGTAAAGGACTCATGTTCAGTAAGGACTTTATCAGGATAGCCATAGATTATGAACTTAAAATGTACTAGTGTTAAAGATACCTAGCCCTTCCTTGCTATTACTGCATATTTACTTTCAGAGGGCTTTAGTTTACGTGAATAAAAAGCTATAGGAAAGAACTGTTTATCATATTACTGAAGTAGTATCCCTCTTACCCCTTGGTCTGAGGCGTCTGTTGCAATAAAAAAAAATTCCTTATTTAAATCAGGGATTTTTAAGTTAGGTAAGCTGCATTTTCCGCTTTTAAGATATCGAACGCCTGTTGATGCTTTTCAGACCATAATAAATCTACGCTCTTCTTCGTAAGAGCTGTTAAAGGAGCTGTCATGATTGAAGAGTTACATATTTACATACGATTGTAATCCCACTACAGCGCAAAAGTGCTGTATCCCCCTTTTACGTTAATAAGTACCGGAAAGTTATGAATAGCCGACATCTTACCATGGACTACTTTTAAGACCTTGACCAGACACATAAAACCTAGATAAACATGTTCGGTTTTAAAAAACTCACATTTAGATATTTTACTCTGAGATTATTTGTCTTTGTCTCGTAGCACTAGCTCTACTTTATGTGAATGTACTTCTAAGGTATTAGAAAAGATTACAAGATCATCCATATAGGCATGTAGGTTATCCCCTAAAAGTCTCCAAACACTATATTGTAATTTGGGGCGCAACGTAAGCCGGAGGCATACGTAAAAATTGATAATGTCCCCTGGGTGTGCTGAAAACGGTGTATGAGGTACAATCACTTAGGTAATGGTATCTGGTAAAAACATTTAAGTAAGTCCAAGTTGGTGAAAAAAAAAAAAATTTTATTCTAACCTAACAGAGATAAGATGTCGTCGGTACATCGCACTGGAAACTATCGGAAGTCGTTTCCTTGTTTAAGCGACAGTAATCTGCGCAGATACGCCAAGTCCGATCTTTTATGGCATGACGTTTGAGGGAAAAATTATATGGGCTTATTTGATTTCCTAATGGCTCCTATTACTAACATTTTTCAACTTCGTCATTTATCTCTATTTTAAAATTTCATTGGGGTTCTACACGAAGGTACGTAAATAGCTTATGTTTGTCCTTAGACCGTGTTTTGTTTTCAATGACATCCGTTTTTCTCCCAGAGATCACTCGCTAGTGGAGAAACTTCCTGTATTCAGTGTAGAAGATAAAATTCTGCTGAATCACCTCTGCTTGAATGACTTTACGGATATTACTTTAGATAGATTATCAGAGAGATTCATCCACGACTGGTTGGGCGTGATTAAAAATTAGCAACAATAAAAAATGCGATATTTATAACTTCCGTATCCACGATATGTATACTTTTAGGGCTTTGTTCGCGGAAATCGTTATATTTCAGAGTGTCGGGAAGGATTAAAATTTCATTTCCCAGCAAAGTCTTTTTACACGCACTAAGGCATTCGAGGGTGCATGCTTCTCGAGATTTTGCGTGCAAAGTACGACTGTGGTTGTGGGAGAATTCTGTTGGGTCATTTGAACAATGTTACGATTTATGAGACAAATGTATAGTTCCTTTGATATAGTTATTATTTGATTAACTGTCTCATTTTTGTTTCAAACGGATTTTACTATGTTTGAAGGTTTATAGGATTTTCCTTGATAAACACGCCTTATTTTGCAGGATGTAAGATATTTTATATACCCCTAGATGGATCTTTACAATTACACTACATACAGATCAATGTTTTTTATAACTATATAGGTATCTGTAAGCGCTCGCTTATCCGGACTTCTCATTAGGGAAGTTCGAACAACAGACGGTGAGTCCGTAATACAAGATATTACGTGTATTAAAGAAATAAAACAAGATATTCTAATTTTTACGGCGCGTACAGTTGGGCTTAATCCACCAGTATTTATTATAACTTAATGTTATTAAAATTAAAACGAAAACCTGCTCTGATTACTTATACGGTCGTGTGTTTCATAGGAAAAATCCTTTTTAGTTCAAAAAGATATCGGATAGTATGAACCAACATCGCTTTTCCCCACTCTGCTAGAGTCGCTTATTGTGTGGAATTTGCTTCGCTTTGAAAACTCGGCAGATTTAACTAACCTTGACCGCTTGACTAGGTGACACAGTAACCGAGTTTGCTTGTTTGATTCTGAAAGGCTACTGTTTCTATTTCTTTTTGTAATAATTAGGATCCTTCTCTTTTATTACCATCGGCAACGTATTGTGTGTTTTTAGCATTATGTTGCTGGTTACGTATACAGCAATGAATGACGAACTATTAGGAACTGAGCGATTACTAATAAGACAAGTTATCTCTACTGTATTCAATATTAACTGTTTTGACTTCATTCTTTGCTAAAATTTGAAATAGTGAGGGATCCTGGTCAGCGCATTTAGCCTGACGAAAGTTTTTTTACAAACATGTTATTCCTTGCAATCCAGCCGTATTTTTAAAGTTAAGTTAGTCATTGAGGTTCGATATATTTTATATAATCAAAAAACTCAAGGCTAAAACTGCGATCGGGACTTTGCAAGGAGCATTTATTGTCATGACCCGAAATAGTGTTACCTCTAATTTATCTAGATTTGTACGGGTGTTCCACTTGTTTTTGTGTGTATTCTAATCACTACGGTGCTTAACGACCCTATCCATGCATCTGTATAAATACAGACGTCCACTGCGTAAACGCATATTCACTGTTTAATATGATTTGTTACGTAAGGGATTAATAATCACCCAAAATGATAAAATTAACATAGTATATGATTATGATATTTCAGTAGAACTTCTGGAAACAGACACTCAAAGATAAAAACTCGCAGTAGCGAAATCTCAATGATATAGATAATTTCTGTAAAAAAGTAAGATTAAGAATGTCTCGTAACTTCAGCCACAGGAATAACGAAATTCGACCTGCAAAAGGAAACACTCAAAGTTACTCCAAATGAATAAAAAATTGTACTTAGCTGCTTTTGTGGAAGTCACGGTGTTCCAATAACGACACACGGCCTTGGTCCTCCTTCTCTATTTAGCGGACGACCTGGTTTGGCTTCAGTTTCCCCCGTGCGCGTTGTTTCGATGATTCGAGCCCTTGAAAGATCCGATGCTGCAGACGCGTTCGGTTTGTTTCTTGGAGTGCCGGAAACGCTCACTAACGATGTTTTCTTGAATGATTCTAATGAGAGACGAAGCTTCCGTTGCCGTAGGAAAAGGACACGTCGGTTTTGTTTCTTGAAGTTATTCACTAACGATGATACTAAGTTGCTTGACGAATCTTGTTGTTTTCTGAAGTCGCTCACTAATGATGATACTAGGTTGCTTGAAGAATCTGCTGCTTTCGTCGTCGTTGACTTCATGATTTATTATTCTGTTTTTTCTTCGTAGGACGTTGTAGAGTTCTTCTGGTCCGCTGGCCACCAATATTAGGGCTCTGCCTTGTATGATAAGGCGCCCTATGAGGTAATGTTAGACTAGCGATAATCTATACGCTAAGTCGGTTGGTATTGCACTTCCATCTTCAATGGAGTGTCTGGGGTTTTGTAAATCACTTACGAAGTCGGTATTATCTTTACGACGATGTGTTAACACTCATGGTTCGGTGAGGTTCTTGTAGAAAACACAAGGTATAAAAATAGTATATTCTTCTGAAGTTTTACTGATGAAGATCAGGTATGATCGTACAAGTCTTCTAATGACGATAGCTAACTCTCTTCTGCCTGCTACCATCTCTGTTACAAGTTATTGAAGGAACAGACAGTAGTTCGAACATATGAACATACTATCAGATGACATAGTTTCATACGAACACACAATCAAATGAGACACGCTACAGATCACGTAGGCCGTTTGAATAATAGGTCGGGGTAGTTGTCTCAAGCAGGGAGCTTGGACTAATGCTTTATAAACAATTGAATGACTACAGGTGACGGCATGTTTATCTTAGCTACTTTTATTGTATACGTCATCTTTAGCGTCTCTAGTCTGATCACATTCCTGCAAGCAATCTGGTTGACCTCTTTAGTTTTAGACTTTTATATATATGGACTAACATTCCATATTTTTTATTATGTAAAACACTTACATATTTGCATCATCGTAAGTGGTGAATGCAATTATTTAAGTTTCTACCAAACTTATGTTTTGTATTCCAAAGCGATTAAAGTTAGCTGACGTCAATGGCACTCAATGTTGCGACGGCTAAGGTAGGTTGAACAAATCTAGTTGCATCCGCAAGAGCGTTTTCTATGATGTGAGGAGGAGCCCTAGAACTTCGAGCGGGAAAGCGCAAGTCACTGGGTACTGGCTAACGCAACGGATTTCACACTTTGATTACTTTGACGCTGACATGGATCGAATACTAGTTGCTGTTTACAAAGCAACTGTCTTTAAACATAAATCTTAATCAAGGTTAAAGTAGCATGTTAGCTCAAAGATTTTCTGGCTATATGCTCCCATTACGAAGCAGTTCGTAGTAGCCTACAGCCCTACACGACTGCATTTCTTTGCCGCGGAGCTGAAAGATCTCCCACGATATAAAATCTTAATTGCCTGTGCAATACATATTGAGTTATTTGTGGTAATAAATATTTTTACTTAACACAGCTTTTTGCGTGAATGATTTGTGGATGAAACCCGATTTTCAAAAGTAAAGACTATATCAAGAGAGCAAGAATGACCGCACCCTGTGCCTAAAATTTTCCACGTCTTTTTACAATCTTTGAATGCTACGGCAACTGTCGAATGAAATCAAGATTAGGGTATGAATTTCTTAAGAGAATTAACTTGAATATTGTGATCCTTCAAATTTTATCTAGCATAGTGCAGCACGATCTTGCAGTCATATCATATCGCGCAAACATAGGCCTATCGATAGAGATACTTAATTCATTATATTTTCTTCTGCCTTAACCCCGTCACAAGTCCGTCACCAGTACTTTAATTCTCTCTCTCTCTCTCTCTCTCTCTCTCTCTCTCTCCTTCTAAAACATACTTTAAAACTAAATATATATATTACCACTCAGTCCCCCAAAGAAAATATAATAAAATTAAGTAGTTATAAATGGGCCTAAGCTTTCACATGAGCAGATTTTGCTCTCTCTCTCTCTCTCTCTCTCTCTCTCTCTCCACTTCTAAAACACATTTGAAAAAATATTATCACTCAATCTCTCCAAGTAAATGTATAATGAATTGAGTATCGCTATAGATAGGCCTATGCTTGCTCTCTCTCTCTCTCTCTCTCTCTCTCTCTCTCTCTCTCTCTCTCTCTCTCTCTCTCTCCACTTTTGAAACATTTGAAAAAATATTTTCACTTAATCTCTCAAAGTAAATATAATGAATTAAGTATCTCTATCGATAGGCCTATGCTTGCGCGCTCTCTCTCTATCGTCATAATATTCCATTCTTTACTGTATTGTTCCTCACGATTTCCACAAGTACTGCCCAAATTTTAAAACCCTTTCTCTCATTGTTTAAGATACGTCTTTAATTATGTATGAATTTTACGTCAGTTTAGTGTCAAACATTACTTTATGGTGTAAAGTTGATGGAAATCTAGAAAGCTCCGCCCCCTTTTAAGAGTTGCCAGGTGTGGCATTATTGAACAATATATATCCGAAGATTTAAAAAAACTGTATCTTAAGTTTCCTTGCCGAGTGTACATAACGCAAAACTTCCTTTCCACAAATGTACCCATAAAAGATGTACTAATGTTCATCAAAAATAAACTTTACCCATTTGCTGACCACCTCCCTATAGAATTGAATAAAATAATGCAACTTGTAGATCTCTGCGTCACTAATAACATCTTTACCTTTGGTGATACTTTTACCGTAAAAAATTTGGTTGCAGTATGGAGAATTCACTCAGTCCTGTACAAGCAAACTTATATATGGTGTACTTCAAAACAGCAATTATAAACCCTATCAAACCTGCAGATATGGTTCAGCTTCATTATGTAGACGACATCTTAACATACTGGAAAAGTGAGTGAGGCGATTTTGATGTCTTCCATAAAAATTCAATTCCTTGGTCACGAGCATAAAATATAAAGTTGAATGGGAAAACAATAACTAAATCCCATTTTTAGAAGTCTTAATCATCAGAACTAATAACAAGTACAAATTCACTGTCTGCAGGAAAGTGACATTCTCACTTTCGAGCATACATTTTTACAGCTATCATGATATTCCAGTTAAACTCGCTATAGCAAGTAACCTATTTCTTAGAGCCCTGAGATTGGCTTCCCAGAGTTTCTTAACAAAGAACTTGAAACAATCAGAAATTAACTTATCATGTTAAAATACCCCAAGCACATTATAGAAAAAGACATACATAAACTAAGAGCATTTTTTACAAACCCACAGAAAACAAAGAAAAGGAAAAATACACAAACAAAATCATAATCCCTCACATGGACAATTTACGAGAGATCACGCAAACCTTGGCCCACTCCAATCTTTTCATCTTCACCTATCCAAATACATGGAAAAATTATTAATTAACATCCAGCAAAAACCAGTTTGTAAAGACGTAGGAGTTTATGAGATCCCATGTGGGGATTGTGATGAGCCATACTATGGATATACAGGAAAATCTCTCTCAGAAAGATTAACTCAACACAAGCGTTCAGTTAGATATGGACAAAATAGTTTGGCAATTTTCCATCATATAAATAACACTAACTATACCATGGATTGGAACTCATCCCGAATTGTATACAAGGGCAGCTGTCGATACAAATTTCAGATGGTGGAATATTCACTGATAAAGCAAGATAATAGGATCAATCTTTCCAATGGAGCCTGGGCCTCTGACAATATAGACAATATCTTCCTTAAGGCAATTATGAAGCGGATTAAGACAATTAGCAGAACCAACATCGGCTTAGTGGTGAACCCAGGCATCACCTAAGGGCTTATCTCCAACTATATATTTTGCCAATGTTACTTCTGTCGTTCACTACTTTAAACCAGAATGTTTTAATAGGCCTCTTAAACTTGAGACGTATCCTGTTTTAAAATAAGAATTTATTTACATATATATATATATATATATATATATATATATATATATATATATATATATATATATATATATATTACCCTATATGAGCTGTCAGCATATATATAATGTTGATTTTCTTTATTCATTTGCAACTTTCTTCCTCTCTTATTTTATTTTACTTTGTGGATATTCTGTTAAGTGGAGGCTTACTTGTTGCATAGGGTTGCTCATTTTGAATCAAATAGAAGTGGAAACCAAAAACAAAATGTGACCGGAGGTACCTGCTGTGGAATGTTGTAGGCGATTGTTGAATCCTAGCAAAGGCGGTTCTTTGAAAGACAACTGCGATTATGAACGGATAATGAAAGTAGGCTAGGAGGCTGGAAGACCGTTATAGACTAGCGATCAAGGAATCTAGGAAATGAACGGAATTAAACTGTTGTCTGACTAACGTAGCTAAACGTAAAAAATGTCGTTAATATAAGAGTGGTCGAGTCCCAACCTGTGGCCGTTACATACAGTTCCGGCGCTCTGAAAAGGTGCCTTCATTCTGCATGCTTTTATAGCCAGTAGTCATAGAAGCTTCACCCTTGGCTGGATCGTGGCAAGTCCTGAAGTGAGTTTATCTTTAGACTACCGTTGTCATTCACAGAAAAATGTACAGATAAATATTGCGTTTTGTTAAGGTAACCGCAGGAAAATGAGGACTATTTTAGATACAATCACTCTCTTGACCTCAGAAAGAGTGAAGGACATCCTCAGTTACACGTATGGACTTCTAGTCTGTCGATGAAAGGATGCTTTCGCCAACTTGATCACTTGTCCTCCTCAACCGAAAAAAGCCAGCTGATTAATAGAGAGAATATAAGAATTAATATGCAATTGTGGATTTCTGTGGAACGGGCAATAGAGAAGATGGGATGTGGACAATCAACAGAGACCGAAGACGAAGCTCAGAGTAGGAACGGAGCAGATTTATGTGCCTCAGAGCAGAACTGGGATTGCCATGATGACAGTCTTCTCAAGTTATCCTCTCCATAAATTCGATCATAATCTTTCCTAAGCAAGACCAGCATTTCCCGTTAATAATACATACCTCATCTCTCTCTCTCTCTCTCTCTCTCTCTCTCTCTCTCTCTCTCCAGGTTTTGATGGTTAGAGAAAGGCCATATTTCTCAGCGGTGCATAGGACTAGTTAATTTCGCCCACGCCAGAATTTTCAAGACGCTCGCATTCATACATAAATACTTGAATAAACTGGAAGCATACATGTATACATAAATGAATAGCATTCGTCTGCAACGTATAAAACACAACGAATACACAAAGGTGTGTAAGGGAAAAAGAAATACCGAGTGCCGATATTTTTCATCTTGTCCTGGAGGCATTGTTAAAGCAAGAAAAGTTTCGCTCCTTTAAAAGTTTTATTCTATAAAGAATCTCATTTGACGAACATTTCTGTTGTGCCTTCATAACGACGTATGCCTTTTAAACTCAACGCTCACACACACACACACACACAAATGTACGTTTGTATGTATAGCGCATGATCACTTAGATAAATAACTTCCTGGGACGTGAATTATCAAATGAAAAGACAGCAACGCTCATTTTTGGAAAATTCCTATTATTTCTAAATGCAAATCTTTGACATCCCCCCCCCCCCCCCAATCCACAAAAAATAAAAAAATATTTAATTTCACATTCAGAAAATATTTAGCCCCTGGAACGATTTCCACTGGTCGTGGCTGGGTGCTTGAGGGGTATCTCATTGAAGATATGCTTGGCAGGTTTCGATAAATAATTGTACCACTGTTGGTGGTAAATGATTAAAAGTTATGGTGCAAATTTTAGCAATAATGAAATATTATGAAATTGTGCTAAATCCCTGAGAGAATAAAGGAAAAATGTATAATATACATTTTTCCTTTATTCTCATATTATGAGGCTCTTATTACCCTGAGAAAGAACTGGTAGTCAAGACGTGAAGAATGTTCACAAGGCTTCACATCTTGGAAAATATGATTACAAGTGAAGGATGAATTTAGCACAAGAGAGAAATATAGTCCCACTTGAGGAAAAGACAAGACAGTTAGCTGAAGATCAGGGGGCGGCTTCCATTAAGGGTGGTGTTTATACGGGATGAGGTCATGAAATGACCTATGGCCCACACAGAGGAGCTTTGCGCAAAGCCTTGAAAATCTCAGTCTAGCGAGATCGTTGAAGGAATATGGTTATGACATCGTCCATGCCAGTAAACTCAGAGCAATGTCTTTCGATGATATAATGACGTAACCTATGACGTCATTAACTTGCCTCCTCCTCCATGGATAATTGGCTATTCGTGAAAAAGTCAACCTCTGGCAACAATGAAATACAACCAATACTTCTTGTTTACACTTTGTAGTAGTCGTAGTAGTAGTAGTATACAAGATTTATGCCATGAGGTCGAGTGTCAAAACTTTGAAGAAATGGGTTTCCACAAATAATCTGAGAAATCAACAACTATTGCTTTATAAAGCATATGTAATTATCTTTCTGCGCCTTATGGAAGTCAACAAAACGACGAAAAATTGGTAGCCTTGGATGTCTGGGTGTACTCCTTACCCAAAAAAAGGGCCCTATTTTTCATTTACCTGTTCAACCTTTCGAAGGGTTTTCACCGGGCTTCCTCACTTCTATACAACTGTGCAAGTCGAATCATAAAAACTGTCCTGCAAACACGGGGACAATGACTTATCATAGCCGCCATTCTTGAAGCCTTGACAAGAGACGAATATTCATTCAGAATTTCAGAGACAGCTGTTTGTCGTCATCACCTTGTGGGAGGAGTCAGGACGTCATATGTTTACGTCACGTATAACTTTAAACCCATACATTACAGTGTTCCGCCACTGGCTTTGGCTGCTTTATTCTACTCTTGTGAATACAATTTTTCTAATATAAATAATAAAGGATACTGCCAAAACTTAGGTAGGGATGTAAAGTATACTATGGCTAAGTAATCTTTCTTCTTCTTAGTTGGTTCCCATTTTCATATGGGGTCGCCGTTTCGGATGAGCCATTTCCATCTGTTTCTATCCTGTGCTTCTGCCTCATCAATTCCCTTCTCATGTAAGTCTCCTCTCACACAGTCCTTCCATCTCTTTCTTGGTCTCCCTCTTCTTCTCCCTTGAACCTCCATCCTCTTAGTATGTCTCCAGCATGGTCCTCATCTCTCCCCAACAGGTGTCCATACCATCTCATTCTCCCCTCCTGCACTTTCTTTGATACTTCCACCACCTTAGGTATGTAGTCATTTCTGATCCTATCCTCTCTTGTCACCCCAGACATCCACCTAAGCATTCTCATTTCTGCCACATCTATCCTCTTCTCCGCTGTCTTTCTCATGCTTGCTGTTTCCATACCATACAGCATTGCTGTTCTTACCACCATCTTGTGAAATTTTCCTTTTAACCTCAGCCGTACTCTTTTGTCACAAAGAACTCCAGTCGTTCCAGCCTGCCTGTATACCCGATGTTTTACTTCTTCTTCCATACTTCCATACCAGCGTTAACAAAGGATCCCAAATACTTAAACTTATCAACTCTATTTGTTCTCCACCAAGCTGAATACTTTCTCTGTCATCCCCCTCATTGGTGGTACACATATATTCTGTCTTAAGTCTACTTGTTCTCGTTCCTCTGTCCTCCAGTACTTGTCACAATTTTTCCAATTTCCTTTCCAGATCTTCCCTGCTCTCTGCGCACAGAACAATATCACCCGCATACAATATGTTCCATGGAACTGCCTCCCTTACTTCCTCTGTTATAACATTCATCACTATGTTAAAGATAAAAGGGCTCAGAGCCGACCCCTGGCCAAGTATTATCTTTGTTAAATGCACAGAAAAAAGTTATTCCAGAGAAACACCGGGACAAAGGCTCTGAATCTGATAGTAGTAGACAGTCTCACTATTTGCCCCTTGACGAGGAAGCGAACACTGGCCTGAGAATTATGAGACCAGCATGTTACCAACTGTACTAGCCAACAGAAGTATATCAAAGATTCAATTGTTGGCGAAATCATGTCACTCGTTGTCGCATAACTAAGAAATACAACTGTAATGAAAGCACAGAATGTATAAAAGCCTATCTCAGATTACCCCTTAATAAAACCACGATAACACATTCTATAAAACATCCTTAATCGAATATAGCAAATATGCTTAATTTTTTCCCTCCAAATTTTACTTATTAACAATACAATGTATGAATGTATGTATGTAGTATGTAAGTGAAATGATGAGTATTGAGAATATAATTAAAACACCATTATGAATGTGATTCATTATCTTTGAATTTTCTTTCTTTTTTGTTGATAAGCGGATGTGATGAGTTTGACATTCTTTGAAACGTAGAAGTCATCATTTTGACTCCGTGGAAACAGAGGTCCTAAAGGACAAAGCTCAGCATCAATTTCGAAAATGTTGATGCAACCTCCTTGGGTAGCGCGAAGTCGAAGGCCGCTACCTAAACAGAACAAACCACATCCTATGCCCGTGTAAAGGTGGAATCAAATATGCTTTTAGAATCTGGTTTTGAGTAGATTTATTGGTGTGACTATGATCTGTATATAACGTCATGAACTTGTGATGAATTAGTGATGTCATTGGTTTGGGAGTGTCTTGTGAGTGAATTCATGCTTGCGTACGTGCGAGCTGTTCCCTTACGTAATGGGAGAGTAGGATAACTAAGATGGAGAACTATACAAAGTCCGCAAAGGGCTAAGATGGCTCCCTCAAGTGTATTTTTAATTAGCGTGTGATTAGTGCTTGATTGGGTAAGCATACTTACTTTCAAGCCCAAGTGTGGCTTGTCTTTATATTTTAAATATTTATTTCAAAGATGTCCTATTCCATTTGACCTTTTGATTTATGTAATTTTGATTTTTGTTGTTGCTTATGTGGATTTCTTTTTTTTGTCTATCCCCAGACAGATTTGCCTGGTTATGGACCAAATGGGAATTTATTTGATAATGGGAACTTAACTGGTGGTTCCGTGGTTATGGTGTTAGTTATAAGACTGTGCTATGACTTTCTTAGTTTTATGACTAACTAATGTTAGTTATCGTAGAGAAAGGGGTGGACGGGTTTAGCTCAATCCCCAGGGTTATTTGAGTTATTTGGACTTTTTAACTTAACCTTTCAGTTAACATTTTGTTAAGAACCTGATTTATTTAGTTAATACTTGTTCTTAAATAAATGTATTTTTGAAGTTCACGAGTCTGATTTAGTTACCTTAGGTAATTGTGTGTGAGAGAGAGAGGGAGAGAGAGAGAGAGAGAGAGAGAGAGAGAGAGAGAGAGAGAGAGAGAGAGAGAGAGAGAGAGAGAGGGAGAGAGAGGGAGAGAGAGAGAGAGAGACCTTACCTTACAGACCTTACAGTTCGTTCGGGTTGCCCCAGGTCCCTCAGTGTGAGGCACCTCTAATGTCTACAAGAGAGTTGCTAGTACATCTTCCGGTATATTTTGCATCTTCCAATCTTGGATGGTCTGGGATGCAGTTTAGATATTTGTCGAGCTTATTCTTAAACACATCTACGCTCACTCCTGATATATTCCTCAGATGAGCTGGCAACGCATTGAATAGACGCTGCATTATCCGATGCTGGTGCGTAGTGGATTAATGTCCTGTGTGCTTCCATTATTTTTCCTGGTATTGTTTTGGGCACTATTAATCTACCTCTGCTTGCTCTTTCTGATATATAGTTCCATGATATTTTCTGTTATTCCTTCTATCTGTTTCCATGCCTGAATTATCATGTAGCGTTCTTCTTCTCCTTTCTAGATCTATATAATTTTAATGATTGTAGTCTTTCCCAGTAGTCAAGGTCCTTAACTTCTTCTATTCTAGCTGTAAAGGACCTTTGTACACTTCTCTATTTGTGCAAATATCCTTTTGATAGTGTGGGTACCATATCATATTGCAATATTCAAGTGGACTACGAACATATGTTTTATAAAGCATAATCATGTGTCAGCTTTTCTTGTTTTGAGTGCCGTAACAACATTCCCATTTTTGCTTTACATTTTGCCAAAAGAATTGCTATTTGATCATTGCATAACATGTTCCTATTCATCATCACACCAGGTCTTTAACTGCTTCCTTATTTGTGGATTGTCTGCATTATTAGGTCCCCTATATGCATATAGCTTTCCTTCTCTGTCGCCATAAATTTATTGATTCAAATTTATCAGAGTTAAATACCATCCTATTTTCCTCTGCCCAATCATCATACTTTGTTAAGGTCTCTTTGTAGAGCGTTCCTATCTTCATCACAAGTAATTTCTCTACTTATTCTTGTGTCATCAGCGAAAACTACTCACTACCGAATGCCTTAACATTACTGTCTATGTCTTCAATCAATAATAACAAACAGTATTGCAGCTAACACCGTACCTTGTGGCACACCGGATATTACCTTGGTTTCATCCGATTTCTCATCGTTTGCAATAACTATCTGTTTTCTGTTGTGTAAAAATTCTTTTAACCATCTTCCTATTTTATCTACGATATTGTGTTTTCTAATTTTCTTTGCTAATATATTATGGTCTACTTTGTCAAAAGTAGACCATAATCTAAGAGAGAGAGGAGAAGGAGAGAAGAGAGAGGAGAAGTGAGAGGGAGGAGGGAGAGAATAGATAGAGAGAGAGAGAGATGGAGGGAGGGAGAGAGAGAGAGAGGAGGAGAGAGAGAGGGAGAGAGAGAGAGAGAGAGAGAGAGAAGACGAACGTCACCTCAGTGCCTTGCTGCTACAAGGTCATTGCTAACAACATACTTTTTTCCCCTTTTAAAACGGGGCCGAGGTTGGAACCTCGGTAACATATGTATGTATATATTTATGTATAAGTGAATCACGCAAATTTTGAACATAATAAATATATAGCTAAAAGCAAAATCCACGAACGAAGGAAAGTGAAACAATGGAGTACCACTGCAAGGCCTTTCGACTCTCGTCCTTTACTAAGGAGACTGATATAAATATGAAAATGAGTTTGCACAGAAAGCTCGTGTAAATAACATATAGGGATTATAAAGAAAAATATGCACCTGGAATCCAACACACTTGGAGAATTAGTAGACCTACCCAAAAGAGGGGTACACTTTAAGAGTTTTACAGAAGATTAAGTCCAACTGTTCAGAAGGAGGGACAAGACAATTAAAAGATTATGCAGGGTGGTGACTGACCACACACACACACATAGACACAAACATGTTATATAACTACAAGTCAATAAATCTCATTTTAGTAAAGAATAGACATTTTTTTTGCAAAGTAAACCTTTCCACAAAGAATATATTAAACATACAGATAGAAAAAGAAATAAAATCCAATGCAATATTCATTAATTTAAGTGAACACTCAAACAGGATAAATTGGACATGCAGTTCAGTAACTGCAAGATCAAAAGATGTCTTTTCACGAAATCTGTTAGAATCAGCCATTAGACCACTTACTTTAGATGGTAATTTTAATCTTAGCTCCGGCTTGTATTATTTGGACCCTTGTATAAGTAAAATCTTTAAGAATGACCTTAAAGATAAAATCACTAACTTAACTACAAATTAGTTACCTTATAGATATTTTCTTTGAAACTTTATGTTAAATATATTCTTTGTGAAATTGTTTACTTTGCGAAAAAAAGGTTTTATTCCTTACCAAAATGAGATTTATTGAATTGTACTTGTATAATATTTGTGTGTGTGTGTGTCTGTGTCTGTGTATGAGTGTGTGGTCAATCACCTCCTTGCATAATCTTTTAATTGTCTAGTCCCTGCTTCTGAGCACTTGGACAAATCTTTTGTAAACCTCTTAAATTGTACCCCTCTTTTGGGTAAGTCTACTAATTCTCCATGTGTGTTAGATTCCAGGTTACTATTTTCCTTTATAATCCCTATCTGTCATTTATACGAGCTTTCTGTGTAAACTTCTTTTCATGTTTATATCGGTCTACTTAGTAAAGGATGAGAGTCAAAAGAACTTGCAGCGGTACTCCATTGCTCCACTTTCCTTCTGGCTTTTGCCTTATATGTATATAATTATACTATATATATATATTATATATAATAATATATAATTTATATAATATTATATATATAGATATATTATATCTATATGTATGTATGTGTTGTTAGGTTGCCTTGGAGGGGTCCTTTGTGATTTAAATATTAAGCCTTGCTGAAAAAGGTCCAACACAACGCACACACGTAAGGATAAGGAGTAAGAATGGAGCGATTTTGACTTACCTTTTGTTAGAAAACTGTTACTTAGCTAAGGTCCCAATGGAAACTCAGCCAATAGATCTAAATTAAGTTTATTCAAAAGCATTGAACTGCCTGAGATAACTGAATGGCAGATAGGCCACGTGGAGAGGGCACAGTGTACTGTTTTAAATTACTCTATTATTCACAATAATTTGAGAGAATGGCCGAATTCACAATCTATACAAGGCTAGTTTCCAAACTTGATATCTTCTAAGGTAATTAAGTGCTGGCAAGGAGGCAGGGATGCATGGAGCCGGCAGTTGGAAATCTGGAAATGGATTCCAGGTTGTACATAACATAAAACAAAGACTTCTCGCACAACATTTACGACAACTGCACTATGGAGGGAATTTATCTTTAATCACACACGTTGCTAATACTAATTGGAGAAATCTAGTGCTTAAATAGAATAGCTCAATGAAGATCTTCATTGATCTTGGATAAGTCACAAGGGAAGTATGCGATCGCTAGGCAGGATGAAAAAGAGGTTCGTTAGGGAAGTTAGAAATTGAAATTGAAAACGGGCGAGAGTTTGGTTGACTCAGCGGAAAAGAACTGGCTATATGAATGTAACTCAAACATACCTGTAGTTTGATGAGATTGGCTTCGGCTGTGTCCAAGTTTTGGGG
>NC_087203.1:6292688-6327688 GCF_015104395.2 Macrobrachium nipponense
TCCATGTCAATCAGCTGTTTCGTTACGTAATACTTCACCCGTTGAAAAATGACTTTACTTATATTGGCCTCGACAGGAGGATTATGATCCCCTGGCAATCAGCTGTTTCGTTACGTAATACTTCACCCATTGACAAAATGACTCAACTACTCATATTGGCCTCGACACTTAGGCATTAAGTACATGAAGTAGGCTGGCAGTTTAAAATTTTGTTACTTTGAATTTTATTTGGAACCAATGTACCCTTCAAAATGCACAAATTTTGCCCTGTTGATCATATATATGTCTTCTGCAAGTTGATTTGTTCTTTGTTGCTTATATACATATATATTTTCTATTGTTGTTTTGTAGTTTTGACTCAATGTTTTTGAAATTACATATTTAGTCAGGTTAGGCTAGAATACGGATGGTAATTCATGTTCGGAAGTATAGTACATGGTGTGAGACAGGAAATATAGACCTTTATTTTAGTTGCTAGGGTAAATCTATGTTGCAATAAAAAAAGCATATTCTTTTAATAATATCCGACGGAAATGAGTAGCAAATTCATTCTAGTCAAGAAAAAGTATATCAGAAAAAATGTTCAATTTGCACAGATATATAATAAAGCACAAATTTACGCTGTGTTTACAACCAAGGCCATGCTCAGGTTTTTGTTTGTGCAGATATCATAAACTATGCAAAATTATTGCTTTGCTTATAATATACATATTAACATTGCAGCCTCGAATACGAAAAAGCTTTCCTTTGGTGATATTTTATTGTAAATTTTAAAATCAACTGCATAGCTTGGAATATAAGGGGAAAAAATCAAATTATTTACAAAAGATTATTTTATACAAAAGATTACTCACATTGTACATCATACCAAAGTTGATTAACTCCAAACTGCACAGTTCCATTGTCAACCAGATACAATAAAAATCGAATAATTCATGTCTTAAGAGCTATAATAAACACATAAAATTAATACGTTGCCTTAACACTAATCAACAACTATTGTGAAATGTGAGAAATATGAATTCGAAAATAGTCCATTTGAATCAAATATATGCCAATAAAAAAAAAAATAATTTTTCACTTAATGATTCGTGCCATGAGATTTCCCATTGGCCACGTTGCTGGAAATGTTGCGAGCCAAATTACGGGGACGTTTAGGTTGTGAAGACACAGCACCTGTCGGATGACGGCCACCTTTAACAGCGGTGCCAGCTCCCCTTGGCCTGCCAGTTGAGCGTCTTGCGATGGAGGTTGGCTGACAAGGTATCTTACCTCGCCCAGCTCCACCATTCCTTATTGCACTTCCTGTGCAATGCAGCAAACTATTCAACTGGTTTGCAGTTTTACGGAATCCAGGGCGCCCGAGGAACTTCTTCAGTGCTAGGTCTGTATCGCTATTTCCATAGCGCGCACTGACTCTAACTATGGCATCTGCAACATCATGTGATATTTTTCTAGAGCAAAATCATCATCATCTGAGATGACATTGTCTCTGTTATAGAAATTGGATCCTGTGGCTCTTTCATCATCCAGATTTTCTGTCCTCTCACTAACAATTTCTTTTATATCTGCCTTGCCAGTGATCTCAAACCCACCATCCTCATTCAACTTTCTAAAAAATGCCACATCAGGGACCTTCTCTTGGCCCACAGCCAAAACTGCTAATCGATGGCGACTTTCACTGCTACTTAAAAATTGCTGGGGCACAGCTGTCATGCTAAACTCGGCACATGCAATTTGGTGCTTGCAAATAGCACCAGTTTGGCCTTGCATGCAAGAGCATAGTCCAATTTCAAGGTCTATATCATATTTTATGGTTGGATCAGATTCGCTCTGTACTTTATATTTAGAATTGCCAACCAATTCAACGCTGTCTAATGCAACCTTGGTCGAGATTATTGGCTTTACATGCCGCCTACTCAAGGCCACATCGACCAATCGTTGCCTCATGTATACATCGAAAATCTCGACCATAAACATCAGTAGCTGGGCCGTGTTGTATGCCTTGCATCTGAAAAAAAAATGAAGAAGCAATCCAAACTGTTTTGATACAGTACAACTAAAACTAGGGCAGTCTGTTACAAATATTAATGCAGTTTAACCTGAACTTTTGCCAGCATAGTTTTAAATATATACAGAATTTTTTTTTTCTTAAATTTTGCCAGCATGGGTTTAAATATGTCCATTTTCTCTCTCTTTCAAGGTAAGACATTTCCATAAAAAATGAGTTTGACACTTACTGACAATCATGTTTGCCAGATCAATCAATAAAATTAACTGCAAAACATCCAGAGACCTTTGAACCATAGTATTTTCATTGCAGTATAGAGGTTTTAAATTAAACTGGAGCAACTCTCAGCTATTTGGATACCACTTTTCTTTCCTGTTCCTTTCAATATGCATACTGTTGAGCAGTTTTTCAAAAATTTTATGCCAATATAATTTTTATTATTATTATTATTATTATTATTATTATTATTATGTAGTGTCTAAAACACACACACACACACACAGAGAGAGAGAGAGAGAGAGAGAGAGAGAGAGAGAGAGAGAGAGAGATACACATACACACTCTACTAAGATCACAGCCCACCAATTTCAGCAAGAGGTCATGGCAACTATCAAGGCAGTGTCATCACTTGCTTAGTGGGAGAACTTCAGTTTTGTGAAATTTCATAGTAATAACATCAACCCAACTCCAACCCACCCTCAGCAACTCTCGAGGAAAGTAAAAAGTAGCATCAGTTAAACACATGCAGACTCATTAAGTATCAGTATATGTACTTTCTTAAATAATGTAATGACAAATATTACCTGTATAATGTACTTATGAATCCTTACCTACTGAGAACAATATCCTTGATTATGCACATTGTTGACTCGCAGAAATTATTTGTATGGTGCCCTCGTAACAATGTACCAGCTCGAAAAGCTATTGCCCAATCTTCCTTCCTTTCAACCAAGGATGCCACATAACTGAAAGTTAAGAAATATGCTCATATTTAAATATGCCAAAAGGAAATTAAAATGGTTAATTAAACAGCAGGACATACAACATTGCAATCTGAAAAGTAAACTTAGTGATAGAATCAATTTTCTTTTCAATTCTGTTCAACTCTTCATTCAAAAGGATCAAAGACCCTTGGATTCATACCAACGTTGTTGAATTATAAACAATGGGGACTGATTTTACACTTTAATGAATTATATAAAAAAAAAAAAAAAGGACATTTATAGGGACAGATGGCTGAAGCAATAGTGCACTGAATGCTTCTAAAACTGGACTATTTCACATTACCTTTTGAAAATAGGATATGTAGCCATGAGAGAACAGGATTGGAGAGACTGCCACACCTCATTAAACTCTGCTTTTGAACTAGCATAAACAAGACTTTTCATGGCAGCCATAAGGTCTTGACGATTATCCTTTTGAATTCTATGTTTAGAATCCAATAGCCAACGCCATACCTGCTGAAGCAGGTGGAAAATACATAGAAAACGGTTTGCTGTGGGCCAAGTTGCAGCTAGACTTTTTCTTTCAGCTTCACAGTTGTCAGTCATGAATGACTGTGGAGCTCCTCTGCCATAGAAAGCACATTCACCTAGCATCTCCTTAATCATACCAAAGCCTGCCAAGCACAAAACAGAACATTAAATATAATTATAGAAAATATTATACTTGTATGGATGTTAACAAACAGAATTATAAATTAAATCGTCATATTTGCATTATCTGTAATATACAATGGCCTAGTTGGGCACAAGCACCTTCTTACTAAATGCATTTTGTACTGTATATGTGTAAAACATTATGCAAATACTTCATTAAATTTTGTTTACCAAAGAAGAGTAAGGAAAAAAAGTAGACTAACAAAATTCTTAGAGGTGACTGTGCTTGTCACCAGGAAAGTAGTATCACTAAAGAGGAATACAAATTAAATTTTTGCTTAGGAAAATATATATTGTATGTACTGAACTTACATACCATCAAAGCAAAGTCAACAATTAGAAAAGATTTTTCAAGAGGTTAGGAGAGTTCTGAGTGAAGGTAGGAATCTAGTGATAGAATACCTGTAGTCGTTAGAGTGAAGTGCAGTATTAGGATGAAAGTATGGAGCAGACCCATATGCAATACAATAAGTCATAAGTGGCTCCCCCCCAAAATCCCAGGGTCTCGTAGATGGAGCATGGATTTTGTTATTTGAAACTGGAAAGCATTACTATTTAGTCATAAAAATTTTCCTAACATGCCTCTGAAAAAGTTAACATACGCAAAAATAGAATAAAGAGTAAAATCATTCATGTAAACTACAAACCTCTGGTCAATGTTACTTGATCTTGGCATGATGTGAACAACACAGCCAAAGGAACAGCACCAGCTGGTCCTGCACAAATAAAAGGTATGATAGCTGTGTTCAGTTGGTCCCCCCTACAGATTCCTGTGGCATCCACAAAAAACAACTTCCGAGGCTTCTCTTAGATGTTCATGAACCCTCTTCATGAAGGGAGTTACCAAAACCACACAGAATCGTTCATCGTTGTGTTCAACTTTAATCTGTACTTCTGGGTTGTCAGCTGCATACTTGTGGATAGCATTAAACATAGACAACGTGTTCAATCCACCATGTTGTTCTTTTACCCATTGGGTCCGCATATATTCCACAGATTTGAGAGATGGATTGACAGATTTGTTTGCTTGTCCTCTCAAATCATCAACCAAATCTAATTTCATAAGATGGTGTCTGTGAGCCATCGCTGTTGTCATACCTGTAAATATTCTAATGTTAGCTGACAATCGCATTCCAACGCAAAAATAAACCTTAATATAGAAGTTATGATACACATACATATTTTCATATCAAGATCTCAGTGCTTATAATATCACTGCATTCACCGCCACCTTGGAAAGAGTAAAACAAAACTTGGCTAAGATTATCATTCTAAAATAATAGTAACTACAGTAACATCATTACTGCATTGTCCTAGTATACATGCAATCACTGATCAGGTGATCAAGGAAATCACATTTTGAGGCCCCCAAACATGAATATTATCGAAGAACTACTTACATTTCAATCATGGTACTGATTCAATTAATTTTATTGTATAATAATAACATCTTTGAGTTAGTCTATTCGGGAGTAATGCCGAATTAAAAGCACAAAAATGCAAGGCAAATCTTTTTGAAGTAGCTAATTATATAAATAAATCATTAGTTATTTGCCCATTTGCAGTTTTAGATGGTACAAAAGGCAGTTAATTTACTTTCATATATATCGACACTACAAATTTTGAAAAAGGGCAGCCCTCAAAAGTGTGATATCAGCCTTAAGCATATGTCTTAGGAATTACAGTACTTAATTTGTTCACGACTTCCAAGGGAAAGAGCTGTTGCATGTGTGCCGGTAGTGAGAATTTCTGAAAAAAGGATATGAATTATGGGGATAACCATTATGCATCAATAAACACAAACAGACTATAATTTCTACATTCCTATAAAGGCCTATATGCACTAAAGTGACATTATCAGCAGAGTTAACGTTATTTGTTCAGTATAATCAATATTAAATTACCATGTGAAATTTTACATACAATATAATTTGTGACATTGAGGTTTTCTAGCTGAATTTAATTCCACTAGATAATTATTATAGTAAAATTCTTTTTACAAAAACTTTGAAACAGGTAAATACAAGAACATTACACTAAGTTTGACTGCCTTTCAAGAAAAGTGTTATTTTACCTTGCTCAAAGTATCTCTCGAATGTATCTCGGGTACTTGATGTTACTCTCAGTTGATTAAGAGCATCTGCAGAATCAAGGGAATGATTATGCCACCCATGGATCTCAATAAAACATGGAAAAGACTCCATAAGCTTGTCCCTTTTAAGGGATTGCTTATGAATGATCCTAATTGTGGCATCGACGAAAACTTCACAACTGAGAATGAAATAAATAAATATAATTAGCATATATTATATATAACAATAATGCTGCATATTTTATGGCACAAAGTTTAATAAGTAATAACAAGCAGAGAGAACCGTGTGCGTCTATATAAACCACTAACAGCAATTTTAAAAACAGAATTCACATATCTACTCACAACTGCAGTTATTGAATGTTAATTATGTATGCCCAAAAAAAAAAAAAAAAAAATTGTTGTGCATCGGGGAAGAGTTCATGCTTAGAAGGAATTGGTTTACCCAAGCAACCAGTTCAACTTCCTCAAAGGGGGTCTAGCCCCCTATGTTAAGGTAGGGCATTATAGGTGTCTCCTATCATTAGGTGGGGGGGGAGCCCCTCTGGATAAGTAGTTTAGATAGCCTATAAATAGGTCAGGCTAGCTAGGCCTAGTTCCTTTTACACCCAATTACTAATTAGACCCATTTTTGTTTTAGCGACTGAAGGGCTGGATATTTGGAGCTTGAAAGAAATGCATCCAAATGGCATAGGCTACCCTTAGGTTCTCCACAATTTGTCTAGCAGTGTGTCACAAATTTGGAATTTTGGTCCTGGGGGACAATATTTATGCCCTATTTATCCTATTTTAGCAATCAATTAGGAGGGTACAGGGGTCTGCTTCACTCAAATCTAGTTTCAGTAAGCATAAAATTATATAATTTTAAAGCCTTAGTTCCTGTGGACTGAGTACCAAACTTATGGGCTGCCGAGGACAACTGAAAATTGCCATATTTCTGCACTTTGGTAGGTAAAACTTTATCAAGATTGTGCGGCCTTCTGTAATTCCAAAGTAAGAAGTAGCCTAGGCCAGGCAGGTCCCAATGTACAAGTAACAAATGTTCCAAAAATGATCATTGAAAAAGTAATGTCACCCTGCAGAGGCTGGGGTCAATGTGTCAATAACGAGTATTGTTTCTTAGGTAGTCAAGCAATAGCCTGTGTCCATTGGTAAAGTAGTGTAGACCACCGAACGGTTGTAGCCCCTTGTATGCAGTGTAGGAGGTCAGCTTGTATGTATGGTAGATGGATGGATTATGGAATTTAGGGCATAGCCCAAGCACTGGGACCTGTAAGATCATTCAACGCTGAAATGAAAGTATGGCTAGATGGAAAAATGAGAAATGAAATGAAAATGATAAACTGATGACAATCCTGCACTTGAAAAGGACTGTACATCAGCAAAGGCCATTTTACTCTCCCCCAGCATTCCGATCATCCAAACTTATGAAAGACGTTTGGCCAGGGGGGGCCGTATGTATCGGTAGGGGGTAAGCGCATATGTATTTGTTTGTTTTTTGTAATTATGTTTTTTAACGTTTGCATAGAACCAGTGGTTATTCAGCAACAGGAGCTTGTAGGCTATGTATGGTAGGGGGTTAGCCACACAGTCATATTCATGAATTTCCTTGTGTTAGGCTAATTGTGGTCATAACTGTTTCCCCCCACCCAAAAAACCTGGTTTCCCAACAGGGATCCCCTTACCTTTTTACGAAAATTACGATTTTGCCCTTCAGCCTATTCTGTCTGTGTTCCCCCACCCAGGTTTCCTGAAAAGGTCTCCATACTGTTGTAGGTATAGGCTTTTGTATAATATTTTACTGCATGTTTTCGAAAATCAATCCATTCCCAAACATACGTATTTCGGGAGTAGCTATTTTTGGCTATACATAGGGTAAAAAAACCGCATGGTACAGGGGTGGACCATGTACGATCAATGTGTACAACCCCAAAAAAGTGCATTATAACGTGTCCTGACATCGGAGATGGGCATCAGACGCGACTTTTTGTTGGTGAGAAACAGAGCTAAAGACCTCTACTCCGGTGTCAGGACGCGTTATAATGTACTTTTCTTGGGGTTGTACACATTGATCCGTTACCCATGCGTCGTACATGGTCCACCCCCTGTACCATGCGGTTTTTACCCTAGTCACGCAAGCTTTGTAAAGTTTTACCCTTTGTTCTTGGGTAAGGCCTGCCTCTTGCGTGTAAGCCTATTCAGGTATGGCCTAAGACCCTAAGACCCTAAGACTAGGATTTAGGTTAGACTTGAATGAGTAAAATTAGTACATGGAAAAATACTACTTACCCAGTAACAGTCTTCTTCACACCTTTGTGCTTGAATTTGTTGCTGTGATGGCAGAGTAATTTTTGACGAAATAATTTCTTCACTCCAACAGGGTACAGTTTATAGGAGTTGAAACACATACAATTCTTGAGGTTGAATATTTCTCTCCACTTGTCGAAATCTTCCCTCGATTTAGCATTAGTTCGTAAGCGCACAAAATCTTTATTTTTTTGCAAAATAATATTATGGAAGCCACTGCCTTCAAAATCTAGCAACTCAGGATTTCTTGTACACTCCATAGTGACTAAGTACAAGTAACAGACGACGAAAACAACAGACTAGGAGAACTATAGACTACAGACTCAATCAATTCTCGACAGAAGTTACAGAACAGGAACAGCGCATGCAGTTTCTTTACATTGAGCAATGGTGCCATAACCTTGCGTACTCAGACTCTCAGTACCTTTTTATAATAATAAGCGCCAGCGTAAATGCTAGCTGGTACAGCATAGTTGATACATATATTCTGTATGCATCTATTATAACAATATATTTACCAATATTATAACGTATTATATAAGATTAATATTTTCAAGACTGGTGCGTTTGCAAGAATTAAGAAACGTTTATAGGGGGTAACACTAAGGAGGGCGGAGTCTCACAACGTCACCGCTCCAAAACACGCTCTGATTGGTTCTAATATCTGAGAGGGTCTATTTCCATCCAGACTTCAGGAATATGCGCCCGGGACGCAGTGTTACCATACAAAAACACCACAGGCGGATGGACAGATGGAAAAAAACAGAGAATAGGTTTCATTAACTAAAGAAACTGAAAGAAAAAGATGCTTATGCTGCAAACACTGTAGATGCTTTTACCGAAGCACGTCTAACTGGTTTTCGTCTGCTTTTTGTAGAAGATAGTTACGTGACGTGTACAATAAAAGCAGAAAATGTGGTTTGCCGGGAGTACAGATCCTGATTAAAGTCTTCCTTGCAGAAGCTGCGAAGTTTTACCAAATTATTCTTGGAGGAGGGAGACGCGAGTAAATACGGTAGCGAATAGAATTCACATCACTTGGTGACATTCAAAATATGAATGAATAATAGCTATTATTTGTTCCAATGACTTCTAACGATCACTTTCATACAGATCGACCATGGCAAGAAATATAATGAAATCCTAATTTGGCATGAAAATGAATTTCAAACAAATCCACCTTCCTCTTCACTCTGCCACGGATGAAACTTGGCTATTACAACTCTCATTCCGTGGTAATAAATGTACTATGTGAACTACGCGACTACTTAGGGAGTCCGTCCCATTTTTGCAATTGTTGGTTGTAAAACTTATTCTCTAAAGCTTTTCTCATGCCTCACCTTAGCCCACCCCGATTCGTAAATTCTGTTATGAGAGAAAGTTATAGATTGGTAACCTTAGCGGAAGTGCTAACGACCTCCCAAGAAGACCATTCTTCAGATGATAAAATATGATCAATTCATTTGAGATCTTCAAGTGAAACTATGTTAAGCAAAGAAACAGCTGCATGCTTGTCATTAGCAAGGCCTGTCTTCCTTTGCGGAGTGTTACAGGCCATTGACTCTTACAGTGAATTTGCTTGAGTAAAGACCATTTGCCTTTCACTTAATTCACGTATGGGGCCTATGGAAAATGTATGTCTCGTATGACCTCTCCCCCTTTTCCCTGTTTAAAGAAAAGATATGTTTGTGAAACAAAATGCCTCATTTAAATATAAGCTCAACTTTGATGTCTTAAATCTACAAATTGATTGTTGGCAATGTATGTATATATATATATATATATATATATATATATATATATATATATATATACATATATATATAATATATATATATATATATAGATATATATATGTATATATATATTATATATATATATATATATATATATATATATATATATATATGTGTGTGTGTGTGTGTGTGTGTGTGTGTGTGTGTGTGTGTATTTCTCTCTTTGTGGAGTAAACTGCCGGGACCGAGACAAAATCTCTCCGTGTCGTAAAGTTTAAACCTAGAAAAAGACGAAGATGGTGATGCTGCTGATGATAATTATAATTTCATAATCACCAAACGAATTCATTGGTTTGACAAGGTAAAAGGGTTTGATTAAAAGTTACATTTTGTAACGAAATTATAACATTTCGCAAATCTGAGAGTGTGTTCGTTGGAGAGTAAACATTTGTGCTTGGTTTCGAGTGTCATTATTTGAATGAACGGCACATGACCATGAAATGCGCGTCAATTTCCAAAGTAAATTTCCCATGTTAAGTTTTGCATTACAGATATTAGTGAATAGCGGTGCTCAATGAGCTGACATTGGATTTAATATCCGTAAGCTAATTCTAATCAACTGAAGCTTGTTCTCGAACGCGCTAAATTGGAACTTCCCATTAATGATTGTTTTGTGATAATCATCGCCAGTAATGAACGCTGTTTAATCATCTGCATAATTTTATTTTAATGACGATCTTGCATTCAATGTTATATTTTCAAATGAAGAGGTTTTATTGAATTCAGAAAACTTCTACTGATAGGTCAGGTTGCCCGATGAACCCCTAATTCACGATGGGAAAATGGTGTGAAGACTGTTGCATCTGACAAACTATCCTTGGTCTGACGGATGTTTGCTTTATATAGCTCTGTTTGAATCTACTATACGCATTGTTTACGAGATTTCCAGTGTCATTGAACAAATCTTCGTCTGTCTTTAGTTTTTCTTCCTAGCTCCACATGTCGCTCTCTGTCTCTCTGTCTCTCTGTCTCGCTGTCTCTCTGTCTGTCTGTCTGTCTGTGTGTCTCTCTCTTTATCTCTCTCTCTCTGTCTCTCTCTCTCTCCCCCAAGACTTTCCTTACTCTTTGAAACCGAAACCCAGCCGTTTTCTTAAATCAACTGAGATCACTTGAGACCGAGAGGATGGAAAAAAAGAATTTTAGAAAAATGACTCGCTGTTGCCATGTGAGGAGCTCAAAGGTATAACTTTACTCCAAAAATGTTATCTCTCTCTCTCTCTCTCTCTCCTTCACAGAGAAAACCGTTGGCGGGAGATGAACGTGACAACTAACACTGGATCTGACACTTTCTTCCAACAGGGGCGCCAGTCCTTTTCTCGTCTTCGAGAAATATCTCCCAACTTTTCCCAGTCTCATAAAATGCTGACAATTTACTGGTTTCCACAGGCGATCGCTTTGCATGCTGGGTATTTTATAACTGTACTTTTCAAGTGTCTCGTTTCCAAATCTGTTTCTAACTCTCGAGGTGTTATATCTTGCAGAAGAGGAGGATTTGTTTTCTGTATTAAAAGAATTTTAAGATTGCTACAGTTCTGAAAGCTTGATCTGTGCCATGGCCTCTGTACTTGGCATTCAGCAGGCTTAGTTCTCGAAATCTTTCGTTTCAAAGTGACCTGATATATTTTCTTATTTATTAATCTTTTTATATATGTTGAAATCAAAAGTATTTTGTATTTACACACACACACACACACAAGTGCAGGGTTTAACTCAGATTCTGTACTATATCTTCCATCGTGGAAGAAAGAGAGCGCCAATGCATATGATGAATAGCCAGCTTGCAAGCTCATCCAGCGATTCCTCTGGTGAAGACGCTTTCGTTTCTGCGATTTTTTTTTCAGAGTACTTTTCATTGTGTAAGTCTTGTAACAGCTATTTGTCAAGTGTTAGACAAAGTGTTCATCAGTGCCATTGAACAACTTCAAACGATTTGCAGCATGGTCATTTCGAATGTCTGCAGCATCTCTGATGCGTTTTCTCCCGTTCAATGTTCTGACTGTGGCATCCTCTGTTGCTCTTTGGCAAATAATGCACTTGTCCACCGCGAATTTGTTGGCTCGGCCCGGTAACAATTTCACCCCACTGGTTCCAGCCTCCATCGTTATTGCAATCATGAAGTTCACTGAAACAGACAGTAAGAAATTGTAACGAGTATGAATGATGAGTCCTAGATCTTAGATTCATGGAGCATGTATGTAGGTTCTATGATTATAGTCATAACCCAAGTACCACATTCGACACAGCATTAAGGCAGCTTCCCCTACCTCTAGCATGCATGAAACCAATAGCCTCATTTTATGTTTTAATCTGTTTAATGACGTTATAATCTTTAAATAGAAGAATACTTATGTTGACAGAGTGTGAGACAAGTTGGTGTCGTGAAGGAAAACCCAGGAAGGAGCAGAAGCACCTTCTGCTCCTTCCTGGGCTTTCGTTCACCACCACAACACCAAAAAATACTTACATGCACTATGCACAGATAACTAAATGCTCATTTTCTCTACTGTTGAAAGAGATAAAAGATGGGGAGAGATTGTCATTTTCTTTGGAGGGCTACATTCTTCTGTTTTCTTAATGACAGGAAGTTGCATGCTGCCCTCTATTGTGGTCAGGCCTACATTAAATGACGCACAGGGGCATCTGTTAAAAGAGAAAAAGAAACATTGTCAACAGCTCACATAATCAGCATATAGGTTTGAGCTAAAAAAGGTCTACATACTGACCAACACTCTCCACCTACATACTGTGTACTTAGCAACAAATATGGCTTATCAATTTTGACGTTTTATGATATGATGTTATTTAACATAATGAAAAGTGAAAGCGTTAAAGGATGCATGTTTATAGGCTTGGATACATCTAACTTAAATTATCCAAGCCGTATTCCTCTCAAAATACGATAATAGCCAACTGTACGCCAGATTTCCTTGGACGTGGTGAGATTTTCACTTTGCACCAGATTTCGTGACCTTTTGACCTCTGGTGACCTCAGCTGCAAATTAATTTGCATAATTTACATATAGAATTATAGAAGACTTAAATTCAAACATTTTGAGGTATAGTTTGTTGTTCTGTGATTTATACATAGAGAGATATAGCTATTTAAGTTTCCACTGCCCGTTAATATTCGTCCAGAGGAGCGAGAAATGGGCGTGGCTTATTACATCATTTTCTCGGTTACTGCCGGGGTAGGAAAATTCTACCCAGACTTTTTTCATTTGTCCTATGGTATACTTCAAAGATATGAAGAGAAATTTAGGGGACATCTCATGCACACAGGGACCCCCTCAGCCAGTGAACTAGTAGAAAGTTATCTCCTACGATGCCTCGTGTGGCTACAACAAAACGAACTCATTTTCATCTTTTTTTTTCTTCATCCTCTTGGTACGAACTGGTTTACTTTCCGCCACTTGCTTTTTAATAAGTTCTAATTGGACTGCTCCTATTTGACTGTCCAACTACTGTGACCAAATCCTTAGAGACGGGGTAGACTAACTTGACTAAATCACCGGAAATACAGCCAATATCAATGCGTGTGTCTTCCCTAGGCGCAAAGACAGCCTGAGGGGATTCGATTCCACGTTGGCAGTTGCTACTGTCCGGTCCAGGGTAGACCTCACTCACCCATATGACCCCAGTAAGTATGTAGAATGAACATGGCCCTTTCATCTCTCTCTCTCTCTTCTCTCTCTCTCTCTCTCTCTCTCTCTCTCTCTCTTAAGATTGACGATACTACAAGAGAGAGAGAGAGAGAGAGAGAGAGAGAGAGATGGTCCTGCCGTGAAGTATATGAACGTTCGAAATGATTTCATCAAAGCCACTTGAGGCGTAAATTGCCTTTAATTAATGTTAATTACCCGAGGCAAACATCAGCTGTGTTTGCTTTGTGCTTACTCCACTCATTTAGCATATGCTCTGGTTGTTATCCGGTTGTTTGTTATTACGAGGAAAACGAAGTCTTACTGCAAACGGGCTCTTTTTGTAGCTGCCCTGCACGGCCCGGCCCTAACCCAATGCAAATGATAATATCTCCAAAAGTATTGAAGCTAAAAGAAAATTCTTTCTGTAGATAAAACCTTATATCTTTCAATTTCATCAGTTATAAGATTTATTTTTAAAATATCGTAAAATCACATTTAAATGATGTTAATCCTTTGATGGTTTAACTTGAAGCTTTGCGAGCTATCGCCTTAAGGGCGCCCGACTGCTTGGTCTAAATTACTAAAAGTAATGATGGATTTTATCAAAATGAATATCATTCAGCACAATGCAAATAATACCATTGCCGCGCCCTGCCCTTCCCTTTTAATTCAAGATATAAATATATATATATATATATATATATATATATATATATATATATATATATATATATATATACAGAGAGAGAGAGAGAGAGAGAGAGAGAGCGTAAAACCAGTACTTGTACGTAAAACATCAGGTCTGACAACAAAAACAAGGAAAGAAAAATTGAAAAATCTCTAAAGCACAAACGATCGTTACACGAAAGGTTATATAAAAAACTGGTAATGAACAAGCATAAATAAACGAAACACATGCCACACACACTAAAAATAAAAAAAAACACCGCATCTCCGTGGACCTCTCGTTGTTACTGCGGGAAGGTTTCAACGTTCAAGTATACAGACTCTACTATTGCCAGGTCCATGGGGGCCACTCGACTAAAGAGAATGGAAAATGACTCTAAGCAATCATTATTTTAACTCAAAACACTAAATTATTGATTTTGGTTCAGAGGAAGGGAACAATAATCCTTTATCTTTCCTTGACTTGCTTGTAAGCAGACATAGAGATAACACTTTTTCTACATCAGTCTACAAGAAACCAACATTTACAGGACTCACAACTAAATGTTCTTCATTTATCTCTATGGTTTATAACATAATTTAGTCCCTACACTCGTAACCCGTCCCTTTAACATTTATTCAACTTATTTCAGTCTTCATTTAGAATTGGTAAGCAGCAGGAAAGTTATTGTTCCCGAAAATTTCTAGTTCAAAAGCCAATAAATCGGTGTTTTGCTATGGTAGTAGGAGTTTCTCTCTTAAAAATAGACTATTACAACTTTTTGAATAATTTCATCCCCAAGATAATGTCAGAGTACAAAGACATCGTACCCACAGAACTAGTCTCATGTTGTTTATATATACGAGTGTAATTACTGTAGTGAATTTTACGTGAGAGAAACAAAGTACGAAGCTCGCTTACGATGGTTTGAACACATAGGAAGACCTGTTAGGACAAACAGGCAAAACCACCATTCAGTGCCATAAAGGATCATGCAGAAAATAGTGATCACCGTCTATGCTTAGTCATTTTCTACTCTCTAGTCGAGTGGCTCCTATGGAGCTGGCAATAGTAGAAAGCCTGTAAACTTTCAAGTTGAAAGCTTTCATCAGTATTGCTTTGTTTGGTTTTTGTATGCTTATACATTACCCGTTTTTTATGTAATCTTTTGTGTAACATTACTGCATTTTAATTGTCGTTTGTGATTTGGTGATTTTTCACTTCTTTTTTAGTGTTTTTGTTGTCAGACTGATGATGGAGACAGTTATGTACAATTACCGGTATTATTCTGGTATTATTGCAGATACAGGTATATAGATATGTAATGCCAATTACATAATAAAAGGAAATGTAATACATTCCTTATAATAAAAGCATAACTCTGATCCAGGTCACAGGTCATACAGGAAAAAGCTCCCAAAAATATAGTCACAAGATGCACGCGAATGCTAGATAATCATAACAACAAACACATGAACGAACATCCTCCATGAGCTGGGAACTAGATCTGGGTCCCACGAGAACTAAATAAGTTTGTTGAATCATCATGACCTAAAAGAGGTGTTCGTGAGTTTGTACCTTAACTCTGTACCTCTTTGAATGTACATTGAAATGTATTGTTCATTCTTCCTCCTCTGACCCTCTTAGTATAACGTCATTCCTGAAACGTCTATCTCAAGATGTAATACTACTTCAGCGAATATATATATTTTAAATAACTTCAAGAGTTTCCCGACATCATTCTATATTACTAATGTGTGAATGAGGAAACTGACGAAGTCTCCGCATTACTTGCCTGCCGAGAGAGAGAGAGAGAGAGAGAGAGAGAGAGAGAGAGACTGCTTAAGTCTCCAGATACACCGCTGTTCGCATTTTTGCGAATCAAAGTAAAAACAAGGTACTGTCTCTGACACTTGAAACATAAGTGGGTCCAGTCCTCCATATATATATATATATATATATATATATATATATATATATATATATATATATATATATTATATATATATATATATATATATATAAGTCATATCACATTTCCGTGATTCATATACATATATCGAGCTACAATATCCTTTAATATCTAATTCGCTCTACCTCGGAATTAATATATTTTCATATATGCTTTACCGAAGGGGAATTTTTTCTCGATAATAGCCTCTTGCGGTGGTGTAGTAGGTAAAAGCTTCACTGACGTTCCTTTATTTGAAAGGCTCCGTGGGTTCGCGCCCCGGTCCAGGCAAGTCTATTATCGAGAAAAAATTCCCCTTCGGTTAAGCATATATGAAAATATATTAATTCCGAGGTAGACCGAATTAGATATTAAAGGACATTGTATAGCTCGATATATATATATATATATATATAATATATATATATATATATATATATATATATATATATTTTATATATATATATTTATATATATATATATGTGTGTGTGTGTGTGTGTGTATGTGTATATAGATACATTACATATATTATTTATATATATATATATATATATTATATATATATAATATATATATATATATATATATCTTCGTAACTAAAGACGCAAGGATACATAAAACCACTTCCAAAAGTTTGGTATTGTGAAAATATAAGGTTTAACAACTCATCTGAACTTAGCTCGTAGCCTCTAGGTAAAGTTTATTTCTTTAAACTTTCCTTTAATCCAACTAGACGAAGTTTTGATCCTGTTTTCAGCTACTTCCATTATAGGAAGGGAAAGATGCTGCTTTGAAGTTCGAAGAAATTTTGGAAAAAAATAATTTCATAGTTTGCAACAATACACACACACACACACACCACACACACACACACACACACACACACATATATATATATATATATATATATATATATATATATATATATATATATATATATCTATATATATATACGTATATATATATATATATATATATAATTACATGTGTATATATATATAAAAAAACCACAGGAAAAATAATAGGCAGAAATTCGTAGCCGAGCGCTTTCGTCCTTTAATGAGACGTTGTCGAGGTACAAATGAGATAAGTACAGTTGAAAAGAAAGTCACATGGTAAAAAAAAAGATCGAGGATACAAGATGGTCAATTGTCAAAAAGGTAAAAGTCAAAGAGATAGTCCAGGATAATCGGAGATCACTCGGTAACAAACTAAAACAGACTCAACATAAGAGAAACGGAAGCATAGCCATACAAAGCCCAAAAACATTCATACAACTGAATATATTAATTTTGTTGCTCATATTTACCCACAACTTTTTTAATTATGAAGGCATCGGGTTTATAGCCTAGGTGCTAGGTATAGTTCTGTAGGAAATTTTAAGTATTGAGAATTTTAGGTTTCCCGGTTATGACGTCTTCAAAGATGGCAGCCGCTCGATTGTAAAACTTGTCATATCTCTCTTAATACTGGCCTGAAACTTCAACTATTTTAACTAATTAGAACTTTTCAAAGTTATAGGAAGAGGGAAAAGTGATGAAAATCTTGGCAAATACCTGAGTGTCTAATTTTAAAGTATTATTCTAAACTTTTTTTTATATCCAATAATACATATTTTTTTTTTCCAAGGTTGCTGAAATGAAATGAAGACATGGATGTCCTAAACTGGCCTAGAGTATTAAAGGAGCTAAAGCTACTGTTGAGCGATTACTTTGGAAATGGTATTAAGTTTTCAAAACCTACAGAGGCTAACAAACAACTCTTTTCTTTTTTTCTTCAGGCCTTTAAACAGAAGTCATAAGAAGTTGCAACCCTTTTACACATTGTGCTCTTCTACTGAGGGAATCATTGCAGAAGCTAGACTTTGGCATTAATGATAAATTTGGTGATGCACAGGACCTTAGAAGCTCTTGGACTGAGTAAAAGATACCTGAGGTATTTATAAAGTTTTTCAGTACATAATTTAATATAGATGACAACACAATTAGGAATGCGAGATCCTTGAAAATGAAGATGATGAAGAATTGGAAACGGAGAAGTACTCACACCAGTGGAATCTTAAACCAGACTCTACCACATTTACTCCAGACACTTAGGATTCAATAAACACATTTGAAACCCCACCTCCACGAACATATTTACCTAAACAACCAAGCAAAATTTTGCCATGTGAAATGCTCCCAAAAAAAGGACACTATTGTTAAACTTATCTGGATTGCTTAGCTGGACTTCACGTGCAATAGCATGTACCCCTTCACCACAGGCTACTGTTAGATAGTTTTGTTCCAGCTGGTCAAGGATACTATTGAAATTCAATAGTGCTGAGTAAACAGTCGCATGTTGAGTTACTGGGTATGGGATTACTGTTAAGAACACGTGTTTCTGCTGCAGCTCTTCTTTGGAGCAAAATGCATTAAATGCACTCCATGATGATACAGGCTGTTCAAGAACTATGTAGAATGGTTTGAGCATTTCTTGAACACTGCCATAACATGTCTAAATTTTCATACTCGTTCTCATTCCTTGTAAACAAATCTGAGGTAACTTCTCAATTGCTTGGGAGATCTTGATGTTTTGATGGTTTTAAATAAAACTGTAACTTTTGGCATGGAAAAAGCTCTTGAATTGCTTTCATCACTCGTAAGACCTCAGTCTCTGATAAGCACGGTTTTACTGGTGCTCCAAGTGGTTTTTCTTGAAAGAGTACGCATACAGTGTCATGAGAACTCCAACACCAGATAAAGTAACTTCCTGGTGGTCAAAGTTGTCGAAGGTGCCAATTGTGAACTTCAAAAGGAGTCTGCTTAACAGCATACTGTGCAAGGTTATTATGGTGGTGACGAATAACTTCATGGCAACTGACACTTAAACCTACATGCTATAAGCTTGTTATCAAGGTTTTGCTTCTACATTCTGATGTATTGATTCCCCTACCATCATATGTAAAGGTGTTTTTCTAGACCCATGATGAATATTGTAGTTCTTTATTTGTAATAAAGTTTGTGTTTCAAGATTTCACTTGTGTGGGCACTTCCCTATTTCCAATTCTTCATCATCTTCATTTTTTAGGATCTCGCATTCCTCAGTTGTGTTTTCATCTATATTAAATAACATACTGAAAAACTTTGTAAATACCTTAGGTATTTTTGACTCAGTGTCAGAGCTTCTAAGGTCCTGTGCATCACCAAATTTATCATTAAGGCCAAAGTCTAGCTTCTGCAATGATTCCCTCAATAGAAGAGCACAATGTGTAACAGGATTGCAACTTCTTATGACTTCTGTTTAAAGGCCTGAAGAAAAAAAGAAAAGAGTTGTGTGTTAGCCTCTGTAGGTTTTGAAAACTTAATACCATTTCCAAAGTAATCACTCAACAGTAGTTTTAGCTCTTTGTTATTGACTTTGATATTTTTATTTTGTACATTAAACTGGACTCTAATGTAACTGAGGGTGTATCCATAACTTCTATCTAGACCAGATTTAATATCAGGAGCTATGAAAAAAAAACCGCTGCTACCTTTTCTGATACTTGAGGTGTGCTTTTGCCATCTGACTGAAGTTTCCGTTTGTGTTTCAGTAAATACACAGAGATGCAATTGACGTGACACAGTAAATCGGCACCAAAAACACTTGATCCATCTTGCAAGTGACAAGTGCGAGTGAAAACATCATCTTGTAAGCACAAATGGCTTTCAAAAACTCTTCAGCTCTTGGGCTCTCATTTATTCTATGCTTCTGGTAAATTTGCTCATGAGATTTCTGGTTACAGATAATACATAAATGGTGGTGTCGTGCTTGTTTCCTTGCAGCAGATTTCCTAAGATTTTGCTCTTCAGTCGATTAAGCTTTGCTTGCTTCATCTTCGTATTCAATTTTCCCTTATCATTTTGAATCATTAAAAGGGACTTCTTATGACAGTATTGTTTATAGTAGGCATTATTTCAATGGTAGTAAAACACTGCAGCCTCACTTATCGGGCTTAAACAGTTAGTGTCAAGGTCATTGCATATTTTTGCAGCCGCCCTGATTTTTCTTCTGCCATTTTCAGTACTTAACACACTACCATCACTGTTATTACACATGATAAATGGGTTTTCATCTGGTTTGAAGTCTAATGCACCATCCTTTAACACTCTAAGAAATTTTATGACATCTATATCTTCATTCATTTCAGCAACCTCGGAAAAAAAACAGTATATTAATTGGATATAAAAAAGTTTAGAATAATACCTTAAAATTAGACATTCACGTATTTGCGAACATTTTAATTACTTTTACCTCTTCCCTTAACTTTGTAAAGTTCTAATTTGTTGAAATAGTTGAATTTTCATCCAATTCGGGCCAGTACTAAGAGTGATATGACAAGTTTTACAATCTAGTGGGCGCCATCTTTGATGACATCAAAACTGGAAAACCTACCAGATGGCAGATGTCCACCCAAGTCAAAAATTCTTACTAGTACCTACTAAACTTTTCTGGAAAATAAATTTTCCACATTCAAATTTTCATCTAGAATTATACCAATCCTTGACAGATAGTGCCTTGCTTGTCTTCTAGAATAAAGTCTATTTTTGTAGCTCTGAGTTTAAATCAGTAGCCTACGCTAATTTAGTTATGTCTCTGTGTGTACCAGGAATACTTTTCCAGGAAGGCCAATGTTATAATCTGAACGTTGCCCAGGTACGCTACGCCTAGGGTAACATACATACACCCACTTACACACACACACACACACACACACACACACACATATATATATATATATATATATATATATAATATATATATATATATATATATATATATCACTAATATAAAGCCACACATGTCGCCTTATATCGAATACAATATACACAGCGTATAGCTGACAACAAGGGAGAATTATAATTGATAAGTGGCTCTGCGCTAGCCAGGATTCGAACCGGCGTCCAAGCACTCACCTGTTTTACATCCCCTTCCGTGCAAATTTTCCTCGAGATATGTATGTTGTGAGGTATAAAGCATCACAAAATATTGTTAAACAGAGAGAGGTGTTAAATGAGAACACATTTCCGTTCTTTTTTTTTATTTATTTATTTCTCGAGTTTGAATACAAAAACCGGGACGCGTGATGGTTCCGAGAACCTGGGCTTGAATGCCCCAAAGCCACACCCGTGCTTGCGTGATAACAGATACAAACTCTTACTAACTTTTAACTTTAAATGTGAATCATAAATGAAAATATAAAAATATTGTGAAACTATATGTTTAAAAATAATCAATAGTAAATTCTTGCTTGAAACACGATGATAAATATTATGATTGTTATGACATTATATGGCGAACTGACAACAGGTAAGTTTCATAATCTTGTAACATCCTAGTATGTGTTTAGATTGTACTTAGCTGCGCTAAGTAAGCTTAAAGCTTGAAAACAACTACCCAAATTCTCCCTCGCTCAACCTGGTTCTATCGTTACGCATCTAGAAATTTTAAAATGAACGTATATATATATATATATATATATATATATATATATATATATATATATATAATATATATATATATATATATATATATATTTCTACCAGCGTCTATTTAGCCTCTTTTTTTTTTCTCGACTAAACTTTAAAGGAATAACTGAGAGTAAAGGAATCTTGAGTATAAGGGAGAATTCAACTGCAGACTGGACTCTGCCTAGAAGTCTATCTACGTCCCCACCCTCGAAGTCCCCGCAGGACTCCATGTATGAGAAGCGTCATCTGTTGATCTCTTTGGTGAAGCCCTTCCGCCGATGCCCTGGCCCTGACTTTGCTCTTCTCTTCCACAGACTGAGGTAACTGAAATTGGAAGTTGTTTTGTCGGCCCTTCACCTCTTGTTCCTTGCACTTATTCTCTGTTTCAACTGTTTTCTTATATTGCCATTCCTAGCATTCCTGTGTCCGTCAGAGACCCATCTGAGTTTTATTGACTGTGAATTTTCTGTGATATTAGTGCGCCCTGCTTTGCTCTTAGCGATTTCCATTGCATTACCGTAACTGATTATCTCATATAATTCTCACTTTGTTTGTAGCATTTTAATGTTTGACCAAGATCATTGGTATTCGTATTTCAACTCTGACTGCTTTGCAGATTTGTGTAAACTGGCCCATTGTGTGCCTCCTCCTATAGACCAACAGTGCCACTCAAATTATTCTGCCAGTGCCAATCTCAGTTCTTTCCCCGAGAGTTCAGCAAGGCTCACGCTCGCTTACAGTTCTCTACTGCTTAGTGTTAATTAATGTTGCTAATTTAAGTTCTTGATCCATATCTCATGCACTTACGAGATCCCGTAGGTTAAGTGATTTAACCTGCAATTTGGTGGTACCTTTATTTTGCTATTGAGAATTTTAGCATGAACAACACGAGTGCCACGGAGCCGGACAGTGCTCCTGTAATTTATATCTCTTGATTACCGCATAGAAATTATATTATTTTGTGGAAAAATGAGGTTCACATTCAATCCTTTTGAAAAATAATTTTGGTGTTTCTATTTAGGTTTCTTTTACTTTTCTCTTCATAGCTTGCGTGCCCTCCAGTCAATTTATGTGTGTTTGAACAAGGCGTATTTTTCGACAAGAGTCAAAAAGTTGGATTTCTCATATTTTCATGTAATACCCGGTATGCAGACTGTTAATGAATATTATATATAAATATATATATATATATTATATTATATATATAATATAATATATTTATTATTATTATATATATTTATATAATCATATTATTATATAATAATATAATATTTATACATATTAATATATATTATATAATTATATATATATTATTATATATATAATATTATATATAATAATATACTGTCTTTTTTTTCATTCAAAATGTAGGACAGGGGCTTTTGTCATATTATTATAAATCCCATTTTCCCCTTTAATGACCGAACGAATGACTTATGTATCTACAGTTTGTCGGCTTTGTCGGGTCGTGACCATGCCGTGGCCGAAAAGGGCTTACTGGATTGCTCCGAGGATCCAAAAACATATGCTACTACATTATCTTTGATGTTCTGTCACATCTTATTCACTATAACGATAAACTAAATGACAAACCCCCATTTGGATAGTTTCGCCCAGACTGCTTTTCACCTGGGCCAACCAACTCATCTTAAAAATACATATCTTTATCTGTGTATATATATATATATATATATATATATATATATATATATATATATATATTATATATGTATAGATAATCAATATACCGAAGGTGTATTTATGTTGTCAAAGTCCAATCTAGCGTTCGAAATTGTGTTCTCATTTAAAACGAAGGTTCTAACAATGAAGTAACTAACGGCAAAGAATCGGAAAAGTCGTTGTCATTTTTGTGTTTCCTTTAGTCAGTTTTTTGTTTTATTGAATAAAACCTTTTAGTAAACAATGAAACAGGTGAATTTGAACTTGGTCTGTCATGCTGTTAGATGGAATTGTATAAGTCACTTGGCCCATGTTTTGGGTGAATGTTACTTCAAGCGGAGGAACCGAAGGAGGACTTTATCTGATGCCAGCTGCATGGGTCACAGTGGAATCCGAGAGCCACTTCATTTGTTATGCGGTAGTGCTGTTTAGTAATGAGAAAGCATTTTTGCAAGAGACTGTGGTGACATGAAATGGTTTCAGCTTTAACATAACACAAGAGAAGTTTATGAATCTTTCTTTCTTTCTTATGTTTAGAGAGTCTGCCTCTCTATATTACATAGGGAGCAAAAGAGTGGAAGGACAAGTCAAAAGTTTACAACGCAGTCGATACAAAATGCGCTGTGGTGCCTCTGGTCGTGTTCAATTTCAGGCGACACCATCGGAACCTTCTCTCATAACAAGTTTCCCTGTCTTCCGTCAACAACCGATGTCCAGCGGACAGGGAACACTTGTGTCAATCTCAGATGGTTCACATATAAATCCGAATCACAGAGTGATGTCAGTGGTAATGCTTGACAGTCAGCCAGAAAAAAAATAATAATAAGTGATAAAGTGAATAAGTATATTGAAAGATTAATAATTAAAGGATTCTTGTATCACAAATTCTCTCTCTCTCTCTCTCTCTCTCTCTCTCTCTCTCTCTCTCTCAACTCCTCATCTGGAGGAGTGCTGCCACTTTCTGAACTCCATAAAGTGGATGATTGGCAACTATCCTTAGTTTTTTTACTTTGGACGTTTTCTCATAGGCTTTGTTGGGCCCAGATTGGGTTAGCGGTCCAGAGAAAGAGATAGAGAGGTGCGGGAAAGACATAATAAGCTGAATATCAATCTACCCCAAACGTCTCTCTCTTTCGTGAAAACAAGGGGAATTGACACACAAGAAGATAAGCAATTGTCTTCTAGGAAAAAGACCGCGGGTAATGGCTACATCCATGCATGTACGTATGGACGCAACTGTAAAATCACAATAGATCCTATACATATGTGTGTGTGAGTATGCTTAGTATATTTACGTATAGTTATATTGTATAGATATAGATTATATTATATATATATATATTTATATATATATTATATATATATATTTATAGATAGTATATATATATATATATATCTATATATATAATATATATATATATATATAATATATATATATATATACACATATGTATGTATATATACAGGATGTCCATAAAGTCATTCCCTGATTAATAAAATTATTAACTTTAAAATGAAAAAAGGAGTGTTCTAAAAATATTGGCAGCATGACCTCACTGGACAATTCTATCTTGGTAAAATTAAAATATCTACAGAATTTTACTTCTGGAAAGTTCCAGGGGGGACTAACTGAATATTTTGCTGGTAAAATCTCGATCCTTGGCATGTTTCATTCACTGACAATAACATTTACTTTAAAAGCGAATGGATGAGGTTGCTTGGGGTGATTTTCATAAAACTGCCAATGCCTTTCCTTTCTCATACAAATGCTGGTTAAAGACTTAGGTAGCCTCTGAAATCTATACCAGCTCCGAACCAGCAGACACTTGTATTGAAGATCTAGTGGCACCTCACCAGCATCTACAAGCATGCTCTCGGTGGGAGATTATTTAAATGCTCCTGTACACGACCGTATTCCTCCATGATAAATTGAGTTGAGCATTTTAAGGCTATTTGGCTTTGCAGAAGTGTACACTTCACACCCGTAAGTTAATTTTGAAGAGATCAAGGCTTTATATAATCTCAAGATCTGAGTTCGGTCTGCACCCCACTTAGTGTGAGACAGGACTTTCAGCAAATTCATTGTTTTCAAGCATTTTGGCTTAATATATTTCAGATGTGGAATCCAGGTCAGCTTGCTTTCAAAAATCAAACCAAGAAACCTTGTTTCACAAACGCATGGAATTCTCTGCCTATGAACGAATTGATCTGGATCAGGGTGGATTTCCCTTATATGACTAAAGTGCATAGTTACTACTGTTTTACTGCCAGAAAATCTAAAACCATTAACCTCAGCCCACTTTACTATATTATCAATGCAGAGCTGAAGGCGGCGTTCAGCCACTGCCATCCTTGATGCTGCAAATGAAATCGAAAGGTCGTCAACAAAAAGGGTAATATCATATCTGGGGGAATTATTTTGGACACCCCATTGATTGCCAAGGCGAATAAGGTTACACTTGAAACACTTCCTTGTGGTACTCCTTCTTGATTGAATACATCTGACATTGTTGCTCCAACCTGAACCTGAAATAACCTTTTTTTTTTTAAATGTCTTAATAAAGAGGGGCAAATTGCCTCTCAGGTTACATTCATAAAGGACCCTCAAAATACCATATCTCCATGTTGTATCTTAAGCCTTCTTTTGTCGGCAAAAGCTTCACATATTGAAGATTCCAATCGAACCAATATATCAGCTGTGGAGTACATACCTCGAAAACCACACTGAGCAGATATTTACCCCGTTCCAAGTACCACATCAAGCGTGTGTTCACCATTTTTTCCATGATCTTACACAAACAAGATGTCAATGCAATAGGAGGATAATTTTCTGTCTTGAATGGATCTTTTCCAGGTTTCACGAATGGCATTGATTTTAACATCTCCCAATTCTTGGGGAAGATATGTTCTCGGTAAATTCAGTTAATAAGGCTTAATATGAAAAGTCTGGTATTTTCAGGGGTATGCTTAATCATTGAATATGTTAAATCATCCAGTCCAGGAGCTGATACTTCACATTCATTCAAGGCCAATACAAATTCTCTCCTAGTAAAAGGAGCATTGTATTCCTCATGTCTTGATGTATTAAAATCAATTTCGACCAGTTCCATTAGCAAAATTATTAGCAAACTCATTTGCCACTAACTGGGGGTCTGCTACCTCACAACCATTGATCTTGATAATTGGAGGTTGACAGGGAGTGAACTTTCCTGTTATTTTTCTAACTCTCTTCCAAACTAGAGTCAGAAGAGTTCTTGAATTTATTGAAGATATGAAGATCGTCCAAGATTCTGTTCGTGCTTTTTTTTATTTCCATGCGAAAATCAGCTCTTGCTTTTCGAAATTCAACACGGTAATACTCACATTTTCGTCTGCGGCATCTGATGAAAGCAGATCTCATAGTTCTAGGAATTTCCTGGCATTTACGAGTCCTCCAGGGAACTGGACGGCTGATAAATATGCCTGAAGTCCTAGGTATAGATTAAAGACCAGCCGAGAACATTATTGTATTCAAAAAGTCAAGAGCGTCATCTACACAGGGAAAGTCGTCAGCAGAATCATCTATTGACCTGTGCTCCTGGAATGTTGACCAATCATCTTTGCCAATGTTCCATTTAGGTAGCGTTGAAGATGGAGGACTTGATGCTACACTCACCTCTATTGGAAAATGGTCACTGGCAATCTATCATTTATAGCTCTCCAATTGAAGTCAATAAGACAGTCATCGCTACATATACATAAATCAACTGTTGATAACGCGCCTGTTTGAACATGAAAATTTGTAAACTCCCCAGAGTTGAGGATACCCACATTTTCATCTTCTATGATGGAACCTAAGCACCTTCCTCTTTGATTGGTGACGATGTCACCCCAAAGAAGACTTCTGCTATTCATATCTCCAAAAATAGCAAAAGGACGTGGTAACTGTTGAATAAGAGATTTAAATTCATTGATGGGGAAGACTTCATTAGGTGGTAGATAGAGGGAGCATACTGTATATTTTCTTTGCAAATGGATCATTTCGAACATACAAAGCGACACCGCCATGGCTTCCAATATTCCAATTATAGGTGGAGTGATAGGATGTATACTCTCATGGGCTGGGGCACATATTATTACTAATCATGGTCTCCTGCAGAGCTATACAAACAGGAGACACTTCTGATATGAGCAGCCTTAACTTTTTCCATTTAGCCCTTAATCCCTGACAGTTCCACAGGAGAAAATTAATTAATTCTACTTTCCTTTAGAGGCTGTTAGATTGAAGCCTCTTTTAAGAGCTTTCAGCTTATTGCCTTTTTCCTTTGTTCTGGAAGGAGACCGATTGTTTATGGCTGCCTTTCTTTTCAGAGGATTATCAGTCTCAGGAACACCAGACAAAGCTGGTGGTGCCTGAGGAGGGGGTGTGAGAATCCTACATTGGTGCATCCTCCAGAGCATCAGAAGCACCATTTACAACTGGTGCAGCCTCTGGAGAGGCGGGAGTGCCAGGTACACTCGGCACAGCCTGCAGAGAGGCAGGAGTACCAGAAATCACTGGCTCTGCTTCCATAGAAGCAAGAGTGCCAGAAATCACTGGCACTGCCTCGAAAGAGGCGGGAGTGCCAGAATCAACTGGTACTGCCTCCGAAGAGGCATGAACGCCAGCATTCACTGGCGCCGCCTCCAAAGAGGCACGAGTACAGGTCGTCGCTGGTTTTTTATTTACATTCTCCTTGGTAACCTTTATATTTCTTCTTCGGTTGGCAGCAACACTGGAAAAGGATATTCCTGGTCTAATGTACAGATTCAACACTCTCTCTTTTGCCTCTCTAAATGTGATATGTTCGGTTACCCTTAATATTTGAATTTCTTTTTCCATGATGTATACATCACAGTTAAGTGAAGATGACGGATGATTATCTCCACAATGTATACATCTGGTTTGTTTATTACATATGCCATGCTCTGGTTGACTGCATTTGACACAAGTGGCAGGCTTGCCTTGTGATTTCTGTCTACAGGACCCTAACATATGTCCAAATTCTTGACAATGAAAACATCTCCTCGGTCTTGGGATATATTGTTTAACCTTGAAATGGAACCAGGCTGCTTTCACTATACTAGGCAATCGGGTAGAATTGAATGTAACAATGAAATTGGGAAGTGGAACAAGGACTCCATTTATCTTCTTCATTCTTTCAATTCTTATTATACCTTGATCTTTTAATTCTTCTGTGAGCTTATCTTCAGAGTATGTCATAAGCTGCGGTGCATATATCATTCCCTTGGAGTAATTCCAAAAAGCATGTACTGCACACTCTACTTGAACTCCTCCAAGGTGAGATAATGATTTTAGTTTGGCACTTTCTTTTGCCAAGGCAGATTCCACCGTCAGCTTTCCTCGCCCCTCAGAAGAAATCTTAGGCTCTCGGTCACAACACTTCAAAATATCTCTATATACATTAAAAATATCACAACTAGAGTTACATTTACCATAAGAGTTTTCAAATATTCCGGGTCCTATTTCAGATACTATGTTTCTGCTAAATTTCCCTTTACTCCGTACAGGAGCATAGGGTTTCAGTGTAATTACACTGGAAGGCTTGATTGATTTTTCCAGAGGAAGGTTGTCAGTGGAGGTTCCTGCAGTCATCAACTGTGCTGATTCACTACCATCAAAGGGCACAGGGGTACTTGAATCTTTAATTGTATTTATCATAAAGATTAAAGTAAAGGAAAAAAGAAATAAACCTGAAAACCTTAAAAAGATAACATCAGCCTTTCATGCAGTTTATTTTTCCACTAATGGCACAAGTGAGAACCGACTCCCAAATGTTCACGTCCCTACCCTACCCCACAGGGGATGGCACAACATGATTAAAGTGACCCAAGCATAAGCCAAACCCGCTTGATAGGACTGAGAGTATTACCAGAATACAATCATCCCCACCCTAATCACATTATGGGCAAACCGGACAGAATGCTGAGAGTCCTATCCGCAAAACTAGACCCCCCTGGAATCCGTGGTCCAGACCTGCAAAATAGTTCCGCCTGATATCACTCAGGTCCGAACATTATCGGGCAGTTGATGGTCCTGCCACGGTTCCCACTATTTAGCTTCAGATATATAACCCAGTCCCAGCTATAATATCTTTTCTGTTTAACAGGTCCTGTATATTTCAGCCAAGATGGAAAATTCCACAAAAATTAATCAAGATATTTGGAAATATATGATGTTTGGGAGTCTTGGGTTTGAAGTCGGGAACAAATTCCTAGGGTTCAAGAGCCCCCTCACCACTTCAAGGTGGTCCCAATACGAGGGGGCAAAGGGGGAACATGTTGAAATTTATTAGTAATGTAAAAAAAACTTTAGTCATTGTTGTTGAAATTGAAGAAAACCTTATACCTCTACCTAACATGGTTTGTGTGTAATAAAGGTCTGAAATCCCGGAAAGACTTCATGGACACCCTAATATATATATATATATATATATATATATATATATATATATAATATATATATATATATATATATATATATATATATATATATATGTTTGTGTGTGTGTCTGTATAACTAATTGTAAAATAATCATATAATTATATTACCAGCTAAAAATATTCGCGTAACATTCATACGGAGGCTGCAGATTGGTACTTGTACTAAGTAACTTTACCAAATACTTAGTGTAAGTGTAGTAGCAAGTTGCCACCGTCTTCTTATGAGAGTTCTGAAACTTCAAAAGAACAGAACCATTCCTTATCATGCCTGCGGTTATAATCAGAAATGTTATAAATGATATAACCCTTTTCATTCCGACTGTTTTCACTGAAAATAGTTTCTCAAGTTTTGCCGATCACTTCTTAATTTGAGACAAGGAAATCATAAAGGAAGAGCGAATGTCCCCGGTTGCTATCTGTTGCCATTGCAGGCTCCCTAAACACAGTGATGATAAAGACAATATTTTCCGACCGAACAAATCTCTCGTCAATTGTTTTTGCTAATAACTTCCCAGTTGAGTTCTAGTGCATAGTCTCTGAGTAGAAAAGTGATCTGTTGAATCATGGGTAGATCTCGTTGCAGGAGAGACCCGCAGTAGTTATTGTGATAGTGCAGAGGTGCTTCAACAGTTTCAGCAGTTTTACAATGATCTTTAGTTATTTTGACAGATTCCAGTCTCTAAAAAGTATAGTACTCTCACTACTATATGATGCGAAGTTAACGAAAATCTGCTGGGCATCTGTTAACATAGTACAGTTCAAAGCGTATTCACTGATAAGGAGTAGCTACATTGTTTCATTGACAACTTATAGTTCCAACCCTTTCGTCACTGTTTATTGCACCAAGCTTTTTGATCGCCAGTGGAACAGTTTTGAGCTATACTTTCTCAGTGAAAAGGTAGCTCCAAACTGTTTCATTGGCATAGTCGAGCTCAAAATGATTCGTTTTTTACGACTTACAACGCAAAGCTGTTTCACTGACAAGGTATAGCTCCAAGCTCTATCGTTCGCAGCTTATAGGTCCTATTCTTTTCACTGGGAACTTATATCTCGATGCTGTTCCCGTGAAGTGGTGTCTTAACCGACACACCACTTTCCCCTGTTCGGTAACTTGCATTTCTCTACTGTCAAGCTTTGGGCTTCTATCTCTGCTTCTATATTTCCTGACTCCTGTAACCCTTCTTCCTCCGCAGGTCAACATCTTCCTCGGGAGTAAAGCCCTGCGCTTTCTATTTTCCTGCGCTTTCCCTCGATGTCTTCAGTCCTGGGCCATATAGGGCGCGTGGATGCCCTTCCCATTGACCTTGTACCAAGAGAAATGACTTTCATCTCTGATAAATGGTGGGTACGTACGACTGCTGAAGTTCTGGTGGGGATGAGGGGAGAGATTTGGCATTCCACACAATATCCTATAACTCACGTCTATGAACGCAAAAATAAAAATAAAAAAAGAGAAAAAAGCAAATCGGTTAATCGAAAACAAAAATAGTAACGTTTCCTGGAGAGCGTTGGTCGTGGAAAAGTGTGTTAATGAGAAAATTGTACAATTTATAATGATTCCTATATTGTACTACGTATATGATCTGTTACTGATGTGTTGAAGAGATGTGTTCACGTGTAAAAAAATAGTATAAAAATGGTTGGATAAATGAAATCATGAGAGATCTGCGGTCACCGAATAATGTGAAAAATAGATTAAGCAAGAGAAAGTGCATCCATGGGAGTTAGGGAGGGGGGGGGGGGGGGGGGGGGGGAAAAATAACTAGTTGCCTCAAAAAGCACGAAGGTAAAAAATGGCGCCTTGCGAAAAAAAAACGAGCATAATATTCCAAACTTGTTATTGTGCGGGGGAAATTGTGCCCTAACTCCCTGCCTCTCCGCTTCCCCCCACAGTTAGGGTTAAAAATGTCAGCATTTCCCCGCATGAATCTCTTGGGGGAGGGAAGCGGCTGTGTTGAGTGCACGCCCCGATTAAAAAATTGAAACCGGTCTCGCAGGGCGGTAGCTCTTTCTGTTAACCGATTTTTCTCTTCACGCTGCTAAATGTTGCTGTATCCAGCCTGCTAGCTATTAAGGTCAGCTTGCTTTCTCATAGACCCCATGGCGATAAGGTCCCTGGTGGAGAAGATCGGGTCAAAAGAAAAAAAAGAAATAAAAAAACTGATGTCGACTGCCTCGAGCTCCATTTCCAAAGCTTTTTGTGGTCTATCTCAGAGACGCTAAGCATAAGAACAAGAAAAAGAATAATAAAGGAGAAGATTTCTTTACACTTTTGATGAATGAAATTTTAGAAAGAAAGTTTGCATATTTTTGATAACAGGTCACTGAAATCCCTTTCCTGTGCGCTTAAATAGCATATCCATGCTAATGACTCTGGGATTCCCTCTGGATTTAATCGTGATAATTCCCTTCCCTCCAACATTTTTTTCTGCTTTTCTGTGACTGAAAAGAAAATACCATCGAATACCATTCCTGATCGAACATTATTCATTAAATTATATCTACCTCTTCTCTCTCTCTCTCTCTCTCTCTCTCTCTCTCTCTCTCTCTCTCTCTCTCTCTATGTCTCTCTCGTGCTACAGAACTCGGCAAGTTTTGTATTTAGCCCTGAACAACTTTCTCTTATACTGATATAGCACAGCTTTCATTAGTTCTTGAAGATTACAGAACTTATTCATATGATATAATAATAATAATAATAATAATAATAATAATAATAATAATAATAATAATAATAATAATAATAATATCCTTTATTTCTGCTCAGGGCCATATACATGGAATATACAAAGTACAGACAGTAACATACACAATCTGTGTACATGAGATAGCATAATAAAAAAATGAATAAACGGCACTATCTACACAATAGCTGAGGTAGTATAACAAATAATAATCATAATAATTGTAATAATAGTAATAATATTGGCGAGAAAAAAATGCATTGAAAGTTAGTGCACAGATTATATAACTTAAAATTTCAGTTAGAGAACTTAGGTGCTTACAGTAGTCAGGTCTAGAGGGTTAAATACGAAAATTTTAATGTAGAAAAACTTTAACTTTATATATATATAGTATTCACAGTAATAATGAAAAAGTAAAATATCAGCAATGAATATAATAATAATGCCAGACTCTGCAGATGACACCTTGTCAATACAGAGATTAAGACCTTTAGGGAACAAAGGCCTCATTTTTCCATTTTTCCCACAATTTAGATCTTCTCCTTGCTTCACTCCGTAGGATGCTTTGGATGAGCAAATTGCTGCTGTTTTTCACTCGGGTTATCAAACTGGACATTGTTCGCCCTACAATGATTTTTAAGTTGTCCAGGCGGTTTTCTATGTACATCTGTGTGGCGGAGTGGTAGCGAGGAGTGTTTGTGAGGCGTCTCAAAATGTCATTGTGACCAACAGTGATACGTCTCATGGTCTCTCGGGTATAGTTCGTCCAGAGGGAACACCCATAAATACTGTAGCAATACGAGCGGAAGAGCAGCAGTTTCACGTCTCGGTGACAGAAGGCAAACCTCCTTGCAGTCATATTGCCAGTTGCACATAGTTTACGACACTTCTGTTCTATGTCTGCCGTATCTTCTAAGTCGTCCGTGATAATGTGACCCAAATACGAAAATTCGTGCACGAATTCCAGTCGAGGATTTCCGAGGAAAATTTGTAGTTTTGCAATATGCTTAAACAATCTCGGGAGCAGCGACATGCACTGGGTCTTGGTTTCGTTGTATAAGATATCAAGTTCCTCTGCATATTGGCGACAAGTGTCGACGAGTCGTTGGAGACCTTGCACTGATGGGGAACTATATCATCGGCGTAACAGAGGTTGTTTATAGTTGTTTCATTGACAGTGCATCCGATTGGGAGAGAGTTCAGTTTGACATTCAGTGCATCTGTGTACGTATTAAACAGGTATGGGGAGATAATCTGTAAATATGCACATACAAATATTTCCACACACACACACACGCATATATATATATATATATATATATATATATATATATATATATATATATATATATGTAAACAAATGGCACAAAGGAAACAAAGACAATGGAGTGCTGGCATTTGTCTTTGTTTATACATTCATCACTTTCCATATTTTCGTGATTCAGGTATACATACTATATATAGATATGTACATACACAAACACATAGATATAATATATAAATATACTATATATATAATATATATATATATATACAAATATATATGCAAATATTACTCGTATCTCACTTTAATACATATCATCTACGTACCTAACATTTGACCACATATATTGAGCCCAGTAATCGCTGGAGAGGGAAGAGGTGGGAAAAATCAGGATACCTGGGCTTGAGGAAGCTAAAAGGGTTAGGTATGTAGACGATATCTTAGAAATATACCATGGGGAGAAAGGGAAATTGGCTAGTTGTTTGGCTGAACTCAACCAGATTAACTAACAGATGAAATTTACTCAACTTCTTAACGGGGAAAGACGCAAAGTAAGTCCAGGAAACACTCCTATGGGGAGAAGTGCCAAGAAAAAGACGGTACAAATAAGAAAAATTAGATCGTCATTCCCAACAATAACTTAATTAAGAATTTAGAAAAGACTTATAAATATTAGATTAGTTAGGAATTACAAAAATAACATTGGAAATAAGGTAACCAGAAATAATATATTGATATATTTTCATATATGTACTGAGGGGGAATTTTTTAGTTGAGGTAGAGCGAATTAGATATTAAAGGACATTTGTAGCTCGAATGATTTATATGAATCGCGGTGATGTGATAAATATTCATAACAAGGCTGTGTGGGTCAAACGCTCGAATCGGCTAGCATGGTGGAGGGGGTTTCATATCGATTCTAATTACAAAATACAACGAGATCGGCGTTGATTTGTAATGGTCAGAATCGATATAAACCTTTAGCCTCTCTGATAGCCGTTTTGGTAGCGTCACTGTCCGATCCTGATTTCGTTCCCCGTCCAACTGGACGGTGGTTCGATCCCATGGGGGTACGAAATTATTATCAACTAAAAAATTCCCCCTCGGTACATATATGAAAATATATCAATTCCGAGGTAGAGCGAATTAGATATTAAAGGACATTTGTAGCTCGAATGATTTATATGAATCACGGTGATGTGATAAATATTCAAAACAAGGCTGCGTGGTTCAAACACTTGAATTGCCTAGCATGGAGGAGGGGGTTTCATAT
>NC_087203.1:6332688-6337688 GCF_015104395.2 Macrobrachium nipponense
TTGTCATTAAAATATTTGTCAAACGTAGCATCTAGTAATACTATATATATACAGTATATGGTATCTCCCTCCAAGAGCAAAACTACAGTCAGTGTGACGATAATAGATAATGTAATTGCTTATTTCCTCAGCTTCCTTATGATTGAAGTTTCAAATTATTTCTTTTTCTGAAGTAAGATAAAAAATATCGGCTTATATTTTGCCGATACCGATAACGGGTAGAGATGCCTAAAAAATTAGCCGATGCCACCGACGCCGAGACCGATACTCTGGCCCATCCCTATATATATATATATATATATATATATATATATATATATATATATATATATATATATATATATATATATATATAAATATAAATATATATTTTTAATTAAAAAATATATATATATATATATATATATATATATATATATATATATATATCATATATTTTACAACTCCCGGGGTTGTTTTGCAAGTTCTTATTTTATATTAGGGTTGTTGTCAGTGATTTCATGTAAGCCAGGGTTAAAGGTCAGCGGAAACAAACACCCAAGAAAACTTAACAATATTTAATGCCTAACAAATACAAAATTTAAATCAACCTTGTTGGATGTAACAAATACCACAATAACTTAATAACAATGAAGGACAAATACCAGTCCTTAGAATCACACCGGATTCCCTAAAACAGAGAAAATAACAATTACCAATACATAACTTATTTGGATCGAACAATTGCTGGACAGACCAAAAACCCTTAATACTAATTCAAAGGGAGAAGGAAGGCAGAGTAAGTCAAAACAAGAATACAATTATAAGTCGCTACCTAAAACCACAAAACGAAACACGCGAAAACTTTGTCTAGAAGAAGACTCATTATATAGTCCCGTTTCAAAAATGGCAAAATACACACACACATTATATATATATATATATATATATATATATATATATATATATATATAGATATATATATATATATATATATAACCACTACATAGTTTTTCTCACATGAGTGAAGGCATATGAAGACAAACAGTATAAACAATATCAGGGCCGTGGTCCAAACTCCAAATCAGCTAACAGGGCAGGTCATGAACGCCAGAGCGATCCTGAACGAAAATCAGAGATATTTTAGTCCTACATGGCGTCATCCTCCTACAGGGCCGTCTAACGAGCTAGCAAGCTCCCAAGTACCAAAGCAGCTGGTTATGGAGACAGTAGAAGCGGCAAGTAATTCCCATCAGTGCCGGGAGAGAGCGACGGCACCAATCCTTCTCGTCAGGGAAAGGCAGGAGAGGCTCAAGTCGCAGGTGACAGGAGCACCTGTGAGTCTCGTATCGAAGCACCTAAGATGCAAGTCGAGGCAGGAGACACTCGAGTCGCTGGTGACTATACTCTGTTTTTTTTCATCTGTCCATCCGCCTGTGGTGTTTTTGTATGGTAACACTGCGTCCCGGGCTTTAGATAGTTACATTCAGCTTACATTCAACGATTATAATAATATCCTATTTCGAATATTAACGGTGTAATTCGCATACAGTAATATTTTTGACAAAACTTTTCAGTTGCAAATGTACACCCAGATATCCTTTTATTTACCTAAAACTTACAAATAGCGTAACTATCTAAAGCCCGGGACGCAGTGTTACCATACAAAAACACCACAGGCGGATGGACAGATGAAAAAAAAAAACAGAGTATAGAGAACCTGCAGACAAACAGACCAAATATCGTCGTCCCAATAAACCGCCAAATAATCGTCATCCAAAGTCCAAATCAGTATGCTGGTCAAGGGATAATATCAGGGGAATGCTCTAGCCCGAACTGAACTCTGTCGAGCACCAACGTCCAGACATGAACAAGATAATAATATAAACAAACGGGGAGGAGGGGCCTAAACCACACTGAGTAATGTTAAATTAAGCACTTTACGTTAAGCACTTGAAATGACCAGGCAACGGGGCACTTAAAACTCAAAAATGATATAAACAAATACTCAGACAAAACAAAGGCTATTCTGCCACAAAACGATTCTTAAAAAGTAGTTATTAAACATAGAAAAACAAGGCTGATCTAAATTTACAAAAGGCAAATAAATATAATCTAAGTTTCTCTAATATATATATATATATATATATATATATATATATATATATATATAGTATATATATGTGTGTGTGTGTGTGTGTGTGTGAGTATGTGTGTGTGTGTGTGTGTATGTTTGTATATAGACAAAACCCACAAAGGAAAGTGCAACAATGGAGTACTGCTGCAAGGACTTTCGATTCTCGTCTTTACTAAGCAGACTGATAAAATGTGAAAGTAAGATTACAAAGAAAGCTCATATAAATAACAGATAATGATTATAAAGGGAAATAGTACTATCGTGCCCAAGAGTCCGGTCCCTTAGCCATCCAGAGAGTTTCGAATTCGCTGACTATGAAACACCGATGCAGTTGAACAAGTAACTAATGGAAGACCCAACAGATGTCGCACAGTAAGGGCATACGGGAACAAGAAAGAGGAGTGGGAAGCAAGCATTTTTCTTGAACATATAAATGAAGTTTCCATATTCCAATATCGTTAAGAGAGTGATCGTAGAGATTTTGTTGTTGACGATAGGGTTTGAGTGTAAAATGTGCAATTAAGGAAATATGCGAAATAAATATGAGAATAGAGGTGCTTGGGAAGTCGTATCTTAGCTTGTTTTTCTTCTTCCACTTCCTCAACATTGCAACTGGATCTGTTTTCCTCAATTTAACTCGATGATGAAGAGAGGAAAACCAGTTGGCGTCTGAGAGAGAGAGAGAGAGAGAGAGAGAGAGAGAGAGAGAGAGAGAGAGAGTTAAAAAGGATTTGGTTTGTTTTAACATAAGTTTTCAGGTTTTATAGGAATGACTGTGCAGTTCATACTGTTACAATTATGAAAAATCGATTCTGGAAGATACTGGATAAAAATATTTCTTTCGATCCCGACAGAAGATTCACTCAGAAATTATTTGGAATCGATTCCTTGAAATCAACATTTAATCATTTTTTTATTGATAACATAAATGAACCATAATGGAAATCCACAAAATAAATTTTATCGTGTGAGTAGATTTTTGTTTAAAATTTTTTTCTTATCCATCGATATTCCTAACGGAAAATCTGTTTTGGGAGCAGGCAAGGTTATTTTAGGAACGGCTCAAATGAAGACGCTAGTTTCCTTTACGCGAGTTTGTGTCGACAGACCATTGAATTTATGCGGTTCCAGGGTCCTTTGCGCAGCGCACTTGTCTGGTGACGTCATCGAAAGATGATTTTCGGTCATGTAAATTAAGTCTTCCTTCATTTTGACAGTTGGCTGATAGACGTAACAGTACGATTAGTGTTCCGGCGGTTATCCATTACAGTTCATCTGCTCCAACGTAGATTTGGAAAAAATTGACAAGTAGTAATATTTCACTTAACTGCATTTCGAGTTGACATTGTAGTTGAGTACCCATTTAAGGTTTTGTGCATTTTTTTATTTTATTTAACGTCAATTTCGTGTATTTTCAAGGCGGCTGTACAGTTTTTGAGAATTTTCTGTTCTTTAGGACTTTGACTATATATTTTAATGCTTATTTCTTGGGTAAGTTAGCAGGATTTATCCAGTATTTTTAACATTTTAATTTTCAATTTGAAGTTCGACGCCCATGGCTACTTTTCCCGTCTCGTAGTCTCCATGTTGTCCCCAAGGATTTTTTTTTTTTTTTCATTTTTAATAATGCATAAGCTTGGGCTATTTGCGTAAAAGTTTTGCATTTACCTGTCCGTGGATCTCATAATTCATTTTTCTTTGCCTTTAGTATATTTTTATTGGTCAGATCTTGCTGAAGATCTACGTATTGGAATGTGGTTTATTACAGTAATACAAATACAGTAAAAATAAGTGTCCCCATTGTGCATCTAGTTCATCACAAGTAGATTTAACAAGGCTTTTAAGAAAGTTTTGTTTGAATTTAAAGGATGCCCAATTACGAAGAGAATTCTTTTCCTTACAAGGCCAATAGCATAAAAATTGTTGGATTTTGTATGTGAACTTGAAAAAATAAAAATTTTACTTAAAACAATTTTGTCAAAACTACTTGAATGGCATTATATAATTTAGTATATTGGACTTTCTAATGCTCTTTAAACATTTCAGGGAATGATGCTACGATGAATATTCAAGACTGGTTGAAAAAAGACAAAAACTGCTATTCCGAGATTCTTCAGAACTTCAACATCCATTTTTTTTTTCTTTTCCTCCACCCCATCGGGGGCGGTGCCTTTGATCGGGTGGAGGTGCTCCTTAGGGCTTGCATAGTAGGCGTGTTGGCCTACTGTGTGAGTTTTTTCCGTTGCAGATGACCGTGAGTTTTAACTATTATTACTAGTAATTTTTAACCTGATAATCTAATAATTTCAGCAGATTAGCGTTGCACTTAATGTTTTGTACATAATGCAATGGTTTGTATAAATCTGATAGTTTGTATAAAACTTGTCTACGAGTTCGTGTTTCAACAGTTTAACTTGCATTAGTAAGCCATATATTATGTTTCAAAAGCTATTTTGGATATATTAGTTTTGGTGAGTTTTTTCCTATGAAAACTAAGTTTTCAGTTTAGGTCAGTTTGATCTTTATAGAAAAACTAGCGTTTCTGGTTTTTCAAAGTCCCATTTCTTTTTAATTTCGATTGTGAAATCGATTTAAATCTTAAATTCCGTGGTTATAACTTTTTAGATATTTGGTAGATGTTAGTATTTTGAGGGAGGTTTGATGTTTCATGCACTTTTTTCATTCAAAAAGATTATGCATAAAAGAACACTTACGTAATGAGCAATAGTGTACGTTACTTTTAATTTTTTTCCTACTTTGTATTAAGGTTTGCTTTTAATTTTGTTTTATCCAAAGTTTTTTCTTGTTGCTTTTCATGACTTACAGGTGACCTTGCTCTGAGGGGTTTAGAATGTCGGACTCGAGAATTTGGAGTAATTGTGTG
>NC_087203.1:6342688-6422688 GCF_015104395.2 Macrobrachium nipponense
GGCGGAATTCTATAACATGCAGTACAATTTTGTTTATAGGTATTGTAGTATTCGATTTTTATACCCAATCTGTACTTTTACAGCCTTATGCCCAGCATATAATTGATCATTTCAGTGTTGAATGACCTAATTCTGAAACCGATGGTTGAGGACTGAATTAGTCACTCTTTAAGGAAAATGTTTACGCTCTCCATAATGTTGTAAAACAAAAAAACAAAAATGTATTTCCATATATTAGTAATACTGGTAATGGGTGGTAGATGATATTGATAGTGAGCGAGAGGTTTAAACGTGACAAAAAAAATTTCATTTAGTAAAAAAATATCAATTAATAAACGTTCAATAAATGCTTTAGAATGTAATTAAGTGTACCTCCCAATGCACCGATAAATCCGTTCACACAGATGTCGTTACCAGTTTCAGTCATTCTAGGCCTATGTGACTCGCATTAAATCATACATGTCTCTGGTATGTCTGAATTCTCCGTCAATTTATATAAAAGAAATCTGTCAATCTGACGTTTTTCCATGATATTAAAAGAAATTTGCATATGTAAGATTTATAGGTGTAGGATGTTAGATGCATCGGATTGTAATAAAAGAGCGCCAGTCTCACATTACCTTGGTTGGAAGGAATGCCCAACCTTCCCTCCAAGACGGGAAATCATGTCCGATCTCTTCTACAATCTACAATCTCCCCTTCCAAAATTTTTATTAAAGTATAAGTAGATATACTATAAAATGGCTATAATAATTGAAGGAAAATTTCATATTAAAAGAAATCATTAAATGTACAATACATATCTAAAAAAAGAAGAGAAAACAAAGGTTCAAATGACCTTTTTGTTGGATAACAATCAAACAAATGAATAAGCAAACAAAAACAAAGAAAGTTCTATGTTATATGTTCGATCTGTAATGGTGGTAACAGAATTAACTGGGTAGAACATAACTTTTAATCATTCTCACTGTCTATGTCATAATCAGATAGCAACATTGGGCACGTAGTTTGCCTCTTAGGGTGTGCTGGCGCCCCTGGCTGAGTTGATGCGGTGGTTGACAGTGCAGGAGGTTGGTTTCGGGTGTGCGAGATGACGGGGACGTTGGTGCTGCTGGTGGGTGAGATGTGTCTCCTGTTTCTTAGTGACAGCCGTCCACTGCCGTCCAACTTGATTCTGTACTGCTGGTGGGGGAAGGAGTCCACCACTAACCCTGTACGATCCCATTCATTTGTTGCTTGATTTTGCACTCTTACACGGGCCCCTACCTCCAGGGTTTAAGTGTCCTGGCGGCATGATTCGGCTCTGATTTTCTCTTTATTGGTGGTCCATCTCGTAATTGCCTCCCAGTCGCCAACTGTGCAGGGGACTTGTTGATGTTGCGAGAGAAGCCTCGTCACAGTTCAGGCTGCCTCCATCCCCTGTTTGCCCTGATGATCCTTTTTCCAGTTTTTACAGCTTCTTCTCCCCTACCATTTGATTGTAGGAAATGCGCCGATGGGAGGTGCACCTTGACCCCCATCTCCTGAAGAAGGCAGATATTTCCTCGCTTACCAGGTTTTGGGCCCCCGGTCCATGGGACAACCCTTCCTCTGGGGCTCCACCCATCCGTGAAGTAGCCTCTTAGGCATCTGAGACATCACTTCTCTGTGAAGTGGTACCATTTGGGAAAATGAGACTATAATTCAGCCATCTCGTGAGTCTTCAGCGTACGCCATTTACATGCGCCCCTCCAACTGAAACATATCTGCAACCATGCACTGGAAGGGGTAGTTTAGGGGCGGTGTGATGACCATCGCTTCCTCAGGTAGGGGTGGAGCGTGCGTGTCACAAATAATGCACCTGTTCCTGTGATGCTGAAGGTTTTCCTCCATGCCAAGACAATAGACAGATTGTCTGGCTCTCCTGAGCATGGACTCTAGCCCTTGGTGACCTACATGTAGACTTGCTGACACCTGCTGATGAAGTTCTTCTAGAATCACCAGTTGTACACACCCATTTTCATATGTGTAGAGCACTAAGTTTTCTGGTGTTGAGAGGCAATCTCTCACACTGTAAAAGTGCTTAAGGCAGGCCACCTCCTGCACCTTCTGCAGGCCCAGCCAGTCACCCTGCAGACACTCTCGCCATCAGAAACTGATATACAGAATCTTTGGCCGCCATTGAACTGACGGTCTTCTCATCCATCGTGAGCCTCTCACTAGTAGAATCTCAGTCGTTGCCACAGTGACAGCAGCTAGCCATGTCGTCCTTTGTCAGGGGCAGGAACGCAGGGCAGGAAACGAGACAGGAGGTCGGCTGCACAGTTTCTCTTTCCTGGTAGATACCTTTGTTGGTGAATCTATATTGAGGTGGGGTCTAATTCTTTTAGCCTGAACAACCTGGGATTGTAAATGTCTGCCAGGCTCTGACCCCCAGGAGCTTGACTAGGGGTCGGTGGTCATTAATAAGTATGAGGTGGGCATCCCAGCAGAAATAGCCTAGCCTTCCTTAGACACCACACACAGCCAGGGCCTCCCCTTCTACTGCAGCATACCCGGCCTCGGCGGGGGACAGGTGTCTACTTTCGCAAAGGGCAATCTCAACCCATCTTTACAGCAGAATGGATATCAGCAGCTTTGCAGCTGCAATATTGCTGGAGGGATGATGAATCTATATGCCATCCCTGCTCCAGTCCATGAGGCCAACCATAGGGTGGGACTTATCGTAGAATGCAAGGCCGTCTCCCTGGCAAGCTTGCAGATGGTGTCCTGAGCACTCCTGAATTTTCTCCTGCAGACACATGTCCCAGAAGATGTGTTTGCCCATTGACTTCTTCTTCAGGAGGTCCCTGAATGGTTCTATAATGGTGCGGCCGCAATGAATATATGATAGCTGCGTCAACAAAGCCGAACCACAACCTGGTGTCGGTATGGTGGGCTTGGGCAGCATGGGAGCTTCCGAATTGCTGCAAGGCTGTCGTCAGTCAGTTTATAGCCTCCCCATCCCAAATAGAACCCAATGAATTCTGCCTATCTCCTGCAGAAGTTGAATTTTTCTGGCTTAAGTGTGATGCCCTTTTCCGCGCACATTGCCAGGAAGTCGTATGTGTGCCAGAAAGCTTCTTCAACCTCACTGTCATAAAGAAGGGTGTCATCTATACACTTATACTTCCTTGGTATGATTTTGATGGCGTCGTCAAATCGTCTTGTATAGGCATCTGAGGCAGAGCAATGATCCATGGGGTCCTGCAGTACTGGAAACCGGCGCCAGGGTGTGATGAATGTCGTTAGGCAGCGGCTTTCCTCATCAAGTTCCACCTGGTTGACTCCCCAGTAAGAATCAGCTAGCATCTTGTAGAGTGTTGGGGGATGCCGGATACCATGTCGAAGGGCACTGGAGTGTGATGTGTCTCCCTTCTGCAGGAGGCATTCAGGCATTGATAGTCCACTGAGCATCAGTGACCTGACTTCTTCGCCACCACAACCATTTGTGTGCACCGCTCTGTTAGCCTCTCCTGGGGGTGGGGGGGGACTTCTTGGATGACGCTCTTCACCTTGGTTTCCTAGTGCTTGGGAACTGTTGCACGAGTATGGCATGCGTACGACACAGCGTTTGGAATCAGATGGATGTGGTGGGGGTCCCCCACCATCACCAGCAATGGATCCCTGGTTGTATTGAATGTCGTCGACGAGAAGTGTTGGAGTAACCACTGTTCCAATCGTGGGGTGGTAGCAGAACTGATAAAGGTCAGGGTGGTGGAGTTGTGTAGGTAGATGGTGTGGAAAGTTGTTTGGGATAGTTCCAGGTCTTTACATGCAGAGAGAGAGAAAGAGACAAAATAAACCTCTTGTACACTTGAGCGATTCCTGAAGGAGATCCGGAAGGCTGCTGTTCCCAGGCACTCCAGCTGTAAATTGGCGACATCTCTTAAGCCAGCCCAATGCTGCAGCAGCGCAGGCCTTATGTTAAAAAAGACAGCATCTCCATGCCTGCAACACATACTTGAGCCCCTGTATCAGTGACGGCACTCATGTTCATGAACCTGGGCCCCTCCCTCTCTGCCACCTTGACCAGGACAGTTGATTGGAAGGGTTGCTGTGTTGCAGTGACAATTGCCCTTATCACCACCGTGTCGGTGGTGGGGTCTGCCGTTGCCTACTTGCTTCTGCAGTATTTCTTGATGTATCCAGTGTTCTGGCAGTCATGACAAATTAGCAACCTTGCCGGGCATGCATTTCTCTCAAGGACGTGACTACCTCCACAGTTCCCACTTACTCCTAATGTGATGGGGTTCAATGGTGGCTGGCTCCTCCAGCCGTATGCAGTAGCTGTCTCAGGGATGGCAGCTGCACTACTTTCAAACCCTACTGGTGCAATATCTGTATCCTGCTGCCACCCTTGCTGCCTACCACTGGCATCCTGCCTGGCAGCCTCGAACACACAACATATTGTCCACAGGGGATCAGCACTTGCAAATGACTCGCATGATTGAAATATTTGTTTTTTAACACTTCATTAATCCCACTATAACACTTTTTAACACTTGATTAATCCCACTTTAAACACTTGATTAATCCCACTATGAGTTTCTTTAACAACATATACTCTGAAAGATTAAAATTACAATTCGGCATTTTGAAAACCATAGTCCATGGCTTATTGAGAGCTATGCAAGAAAAAATCATTGGCACTTTCGTTATGACCTTGCATCATGTTGAAAAACTCTTAAACCACTGAGCTGCCTGGTTTGAAGCATGAATGACGAGTTTGGTCGAAAGGGCTGGGGGCTCCAACTTGCTGCACTGTACCTGGCATTGAGGGTGTGCTGCAGCAGTCAGTGTGCTATACAGTCTTGCGTGATGGACCGCCTCGTCGGCCAGCGCTTTGCAAAGTTGAAGCCAAAAACACTCTATTGACCTTGACCATGATCATAACGTGGCCGTTGACATCTCCATTTCATATTTCTCGGGGGCTGTGGACGCTGGCACCCTAGACAGGGAGCCACGTGTTCCAGTTAGGGCAGCATTGGAGATACCGATTTGGACACTTAGGAGGGCCTCAAGCGTACGTTGCTATTGCGCCAGCCATAGCCACGCACATGCAGCATCGTGAGGAGCCGGTGAATAGGAGCCTCTAAGGCTAGCAGACCTTCAGGTAGCTACTGTAAGTGTTTGTGGGGGTGGGCATTCTGCTTCACATTTACAAGCATAAGTAACTCACTGCACTATGTAGGATGTTAGATGTGTCGGATTGTAATAAAACTCTGTGTCCAGTGATGCGTGTATGGCAGAGTATACGTACTATAAGAGCACCAGTCTCACACTGACTTAGTTGGAAGGAATCTCCAACTTTCCCTCCAAGCCAGTAAAACATGTCCCGTTCTCTTCTACAATCTTACAATAGCATTTGACCACCCGTCGGTCAAGCAAAATGTATTTATATCAATTTAAAGGAGTTATAAAGTATATAATATTTCTAAGTTATAAGTTATATAATATCTTTTAAGTTATCAGTTATATAATATCTTTAAACAAATGATAACCTGATAACATTAGATAAACCAAACTCCACTTACTCAAACATCATTTTCATCAAAAAACAATCTTTAATCTTTATACACATGACACTCTGTTGAGATGGTTGTTAGGCCTGTTCCTATCTAAACATAATGAAATATTTCATAATGATTCTGACAAAATACTTAAAAACCTGCGTAAAAGAAGGTCTTTTCCATGAAGTTTTATTTTTTACTTGTCATAATAGATTCCAGTTTTCATATAATAAAAAAAAATTCTTAAACTAATTATTGTAAGGAAAATAACAAAGAAAAACGATTCAAATGATATATTCCGTAAAGTTATGCAATATTTTGTAATGTAATTGTACAATGAAAATAGTAATATTGTCATATGTATTTTTACAACATCAAATTTATCATGATATTGATTAAGACCAGTTTCAAAGTCACCTCTACATCAAGTTCTCATGGCGAAGGGACGAAGCTTAAGACAGCAGTTTTGATCACACCACCTCAAGAAAAAGATGTGTAAGCATTCCTAAGCTGTCGCTTGAACACTCAGTATCTAAGGAAGTTAAACCTCCCAGATGCTGAAGCCTTGCCGAGGATGGGGCTTAGGGTTCAGCAGCTGGGCCCTGATGCCTGGTGGGAACTACTCTCACCTGGGCCTTGGTGCCCAGCTGTTGATCCAACTAAATAGTCAGCTCTTTTCCTTTTACTAAACACTTTTCATCCTTCTGCTTTCTACCCCCTATAAGATACAGATTTAATGTTGATGACTTTTGGATTGGTTTTGGACATGATTTGGACTTACTCATTGGATTTGGTGGAGGGTGAGGATGGTTGGCATGCCACCTCACCCGTAGAACTCGAGTACCTAACGTGGGTCGAGCGAGGGGAAAGTTTATATGTCAAACCCTGCTCTTAGTGCTGGGTCTGATCTCGACGGACATCATGACGCCTTAAAGCACTGAGGGTGGGGTGTATATCTGGGTGGTACCCCTAGGGCAGCCCTGTATGGGATAACACTGTCCTCTAAATGTGGCTCCATGGTGGGTGGGGGCTACCTGGACGAATCATAAATCCTTTGTCTTATGGCGACATTAATTAGATCTTCGGTTGACGACTTAGGCAAGGATAAGGACAAGGAAAAACCTGGCAATTCCTCCATTGTAACTTTGGAGCCTTTTTCAAATGAGCTCCTTGTTACAAACATTCTGCATGTGAAACCAGTCCCTTTAGACTGGAATTATGACACGATATATAATGAATTTTGTAAATTTGGGAACATCAAAGAATTAAGAAATAAACTTGGCAATAATTATGGTTTTTTTGAATTCTGGATAATTTTCAACACTGAATCGGAAGCTCACAGAGCCTTTAGAGAATTTAGGTCAGATTCTATGAGTGTTGGACTTGTAGAGGCAGAAGAGGTCCCTAGATATCTTGACATTTATAAACCACCAAATGAAATAAAAGATCCTAATAGAATAAGTAAAATCTCCAGATCTCCAGACCCAGCTAAGTGGTTAATTATCTCAACGCATGGTGAGAGAGGCAACCTCTTCAAGGTGAAAAGGTTGGTAAGCCAGAAGATCGGCAATGTTGGGAGCCCAGAAGTAACTCGCTTTGGGCGTAATAGTTTTTTTAGTTCATACCAAGACCAATGTTCAGTCGGTAATGCTCCTAAATTTGAAGCTTGATCTGAGGGTATGGTAAAAGAGGTAAAACCTCACTATAATTTTAGTTACGCGAAGGGTGTTATCTTCAATGAAGATTTACTGAAAATGATGATGGAGGAAAAATTTTGGATATGTGTCCAGACGTGGTTTGGAAGGTTTTTAAAGTGCCCCGCTCATCGATGCTTATTTTAACATTTATAAATTCTTTCCTGCCATCTGAAATTATTCTTGACAGTGAAATCTTGAAAGTTCGTCCTTATAGACCGAGAGTGCTCCAGTGCTTTAAATGTTTTGGTTTTGGACACTCCTCTAATGTTTGTACCAGAAATAAACTCTGTGAATCGTGTGGCCAGCCTGAGCACGAGGAATGTTCTGGACCGGTAATGTGCATAAACTGTAAGGGTGAACATCGAGCCCGTGATAAGAAATGTAGTGAATTAAAAAAAGAACAAGAGGCATTACTAAAATCTATTGCTGAACATATCAGTGTGGGACAGGCCAAAAGCTGTTGGGCAGGAAATCCTATTCGGATGCCTTGAAGGCACAACAATTGAGTACTGCTTCTTCTAGTGCCACCCCTTCTGGTGGGACTCCCGGTGCCCCGCTGGTGGGGTTTCCACACCCCCTCTAGTGGGACACCCCGTGCCCCCCCTGTTGGGGCTTCCCGTGCCCCACCTGGTGGGACCTCCCATGCCCCCCCTGGTGGGGCCTCGCGTGGCCCCCCTGGTGGGGCTTCCCGTGCCCCTCCTGGTGGGGTTTCCCATGTTGCAGAGACTCTGGTTAAGCCAGGGGACCCTGTTGATTCTAGGGTTCAAACCAGATCTCAGGATGATGACGACTTCTCTGTGTCAGGGGACATTGCCTGACATTGAGCCCTCACCTGATCCTGACGTTACAGTGCACCGTGGAGATGACGGTGAGGAGATCGAGGCCCTCCTTATTCGTCAGAAGAGGTCCCTTTCTCCCTCTTCGCCTCATTCACGGTCATTCAGATATCAAGGAAAAGGAAAAACAAAGCAAAACTGAAAGGGCAAGTGAAGACCCTTTATCAAAAAGATCTGTAACACCTAGATCTAGTAGTACTGGTAAAGCTGACAAGATATCTCTCACCAGGACACTGATTCCTAAATTAGTAGAGAATTTTAAGATCCCTTCCTCTAAATAATGGCTCTCATGCAGTGGAACATCCGTGGCTTTATATCAAATAGAGAGCAAGGTTCGGGTTCTGTTTTAGGGAACATGATTTATCTGCGATGTGTCTACAAGAGACAAAGTTGGGAGAGCACACACCCAATGTGGGTTTTAATTATTCATTTCACAGGTCTTCACCCCTGATAGGTGTATGTGCTCAGGGAGGCACAGGCATCATAGTCCGCAAGTTGTTAATCACAGGGTTGTTCAATTGAACACTGTGTTGCAGGCTTGTGCAGTCCCAAATTTTTAATTTATAAATGGATCACAGATTTGCTCTCTCTACCTTGATCCATCATTAGAAAGTAGATTACAGGATGCTCAGGGTATCCCCGCCAGCTAGAATTAAACGACCTACATACACTGATAGACCCAGCTTCCTAAACCCTTCCATTCTGATGGTGGGGGATTTTAATGCCAAGCACACCCCTCTGGGGAGAGCCAAACTGCGACCGCTGGGGTTTAATAATAGAACAGCTGCTTGACTTGAATGACATCACTTTAATGATGATGGTTCCCCTACAAGACATGATGTTTTTCATAATACTGATTCAGCCATTGACCTCACTATCTGCTCTTCGTCTTTGAGGTTAGATTACCAGTGGGTAGTAGACCAGATGATCATGGCAGTGATCATTGGCCCATTCACTTAAAGTATATGAAAAATATTCCATCGCCATGTTTTACCAAAATTGGAAGGTAGGGGAGGCTGACTGGGGATTATTAAAAAATCTACTGAAATTGATCAAAGAGATAAATGATTTTCAGAGCTCAACATCTGCTTATGAGTATTTAATCAGTATATTGTTGTGTGGTGCCATGCTGTCTATTCCTCGAACTTCTGGTAAACCTCGGCGTCCTCTAGTACCTTGGTGAGTGATGCATGCGCATTGAGCCGAAAGATAACAAGAAACTTGCTACAAGAGATATCGTAGATACCCTTGCTTGGTAAATAAAATTATCTATAAAAGAGCTCTTGCTAAGCAAAAGAAAACATTTAAGCAAGCAAAGAGGGAATCGTTTATCAGATATATAAGTGAATTAAAATATGATTCCCCGATGTCATTAGTCTGGAACAGAATCCGAAAGCTGCAAGGGAAAATTTCTCCACCTCCCTTGCCTATCTTGAAAATTGATGGCTTCCTCATATCTGATTCTGGAGAAGTTGCAGAAACCTTTGGTAAGCATTTCTCCAGTATATCTAGTGCCCTACATTACTCTCCTGCATTCAGGAATATTAGGGACGGTACCACGGTTGTTCCTGCTGTTAGTTTAAATCAGAGTCGTATAAATCTTCCTTTCACCATGAAAGATTTAGATCATGCAATCTCGTTATCTTCCCAACATCTCCTGGTGAAGATGATATACTCTACTCAATGATTTTTAATTTGCCTTGAAGTACAAAAAAATTTCTTTTATACATTTTAAACAGTTTTTGGCTTTCAGGAACTTCACCAGTCATGGAAGATATCGATTATTGTACCGGTTTTAAAACCTTTTAAAGTTTCCTTCCTCCTAAGAATTATAGGCCAATTGCTCTAACCAGTTGTGTTAACAAGATTTATGAGAGGATGGTCAATGCTCGACTTGTGTGGTATTTGGATTCAAAGAATCTTTTATCTATCGGCAGTTTGGCTTTAGGAAAACAAAAATAGAAGTACTTCTGACCCTTTGATGTTCCTTACTCGGGAGATACAGAATGCTTTTGCTGTCAAAACCAGACTGTTTTGCAGTGTTATTTGACCTAGAAAAAGCCTACGATACTACCTGGCGAGGGGGTATCCTTATGCAACTTGTTGAGTGGGGTGTTGTGGGTAATTTATTCTATTGTCTTAAAGATTTTTTGACAGAACGTTACCTGAAAGTAAGAGTGGGGCTCTTACATTTCTTCTGCCTACCCTCAGGAAGAAGGGTTACCTCAGGGAAGCGTCCTTAGTCCAACACTTTAATGTAGCTGTCAACGGCCTACTAGAACAAGTTCCTGTCGGGGTGCATGGTCTGGCCTTTGCTGATGATTATGCAATAATCCGTAGTAAGTCTACAGCTGTCGAAACTTGTCAAATGATTCAGACTGCTATTAATGCTTCAACATCATGGGCCAGTGCTGAAAGGTTCAAATTTTCACCAAAAAAAACCAAAGCTATAAGATTTTGTCGATTAAGAAGAGTGGAAGAGATCCCTACACTGTTTTTAAATGATTCGATTTTACCTTATGAAGATAGCATTAAGTATCTAGGTGTTACATTTGATAAGAAATTAACTTTTACTCAACATGATAATGAAGTTGTATGTAACGTGAAGCTTCGTCTTAATATTCTTAAAGTTGTGTCTAATTTTAATTGGGGGGCAGATCGAATCACCCTTTTGAGGATGTACCAGGTTTTATGCCTAAGCAAAATCGATTATGGTTGTCAAGTTTATGGTTGTGCATGCAAGACAACACTGCAGAAATTAGATGTTGTCCATAATATGGCTTTACGTATTTGTACGGGAGCCTATAGAACTTCTCCAGTAGAAAGCCTATGTGAGTCAGGTTTTGCCCCCACTATTTATCCGTAGTGGAGGAATTTAGGCTTGAGAGTCAGATCAAGAGTACTTACATCAAAGCTAAACCCTAATTATAAGTATGTTAGAGAACCAACTGATAGAGCCCCAAATAGACCTAGACTGCCAAAGCCGCTTGAAGTTCGACTAGCCAGCTCTGCCAGGGAGGTGGGATTACTACCCCCTGCAGTAGCTGAAATTTCGCCCTCAAGTTTCCTCCTTGGAATAAGGCCCACGCATAGAAATCTGCCCAATTAGGGAAAGCAGGAGCAACAGTTCTGGTGATCAGTTGAGGCAAGTTTCTTGGATCATGCTTCTGAACATGGTGATTCTCATCATATATATACTGATGGCTCGAAGGGTTCTGATGGTGTTGGTTGCTCTGTAGTGACTAGTGATAATATAATTAAAAAGAAGCTTCCATCTAATTCCTCTGTTTTTACAGCTGAACTGCTGGCAGTTTTGACTGCTCTTAAATATGTTTTTTATAGTTCTTGTACTAACAAGGTTTTTACCATTTTTACCGACTCTTTGAGTGTTTTATCTTCTCTCAAAAGCTAGTCTCTTGCACCCTTTAGTGCAAGAAGTACAAGATTGGTTTTATCTTTTAATTAATAGAAGAGGATTTTCTGTTAGGTTTTGTTGGGCTCCGTCCCATGTTGGAATTGTTGGGAATGAGCGAGCCGACGCTGCTGCTAAGGCTGCAACTAGGCTTAGGCACATTTCCAACATGGGCGTCCCTGTTTCCGATTTTAAAAGTACCATTCGATTTTATTGTAGAGACCAGTGGCAGGCCCACTGGTCTACTTTAGATAATAATCTTAAATTAAAGTCGATTAGGCCTTCTGTTCATCCTTGGCCTCATAGCCGGATGGATAGAAGGTCTGAGATAGTTTTAGCTAGATTACGTATTGGCCACTAAATATACTCACGGGTAATCTGATGATGAGTGGAGGGCGGATATGCAGGTTCCTCGCTGTTCCACCTGTCATGTGGATTTGACTGTGGTGCATATTTTGGTGGAGTGCCCTCATTTTGAAACCAAACGTAGAGCTTGTTTGCTGGCAAATAAGACTCTTACCGATATTTTAGGTGAAGGTGCTCAGGCAGAGCAAATTATGACATTTTTAAAAAATATTGGTCTTTTTTATGAATTGTAATCTTCTCTTAATTGTTTTAGGTTTCTTGTTTGGTTTTTATGAATGAATGATTTGTATGTTAGACTGGTTTTGTGTATGTTTGTTTGTGGGTCAGTGACTCTTTTTTTTATTCTTAAGATATATATGCGCTGAATGGCCCCTCGGCTCCGGCGCTTGGCTATGTGCCAAAAATTTTATAATCTAATCTAATCTAATCTAAGGAAGTTAAATTGCTGATTCTCTATATTCTAAGAAACGTACAGTATATCACATTACATATTATTTAAAATATCTCATAGCAAATCGCCCTCTTTAGCTACTTATAAATAAATGAATAAATAAATATATATATATATATATATATATATATATATATATATATATAGTATATATATATATATATATATATATATCTATATATAGTATATATATATATATATATATATATATATATATATATATATATATATATATATATAATATATATATATATGTATGTATGTCGCTCAAACACTCAGTATCTAATGAGCTAAATTGCTGATTCTCTACATTCTAGAAAAACGTCACAGCATATCACATTTCATATTATTTAAAATATCTCATAGCAAATCCCCCTGTTTATGTTACATATATATATATATATTATATATATATATATATATATATTATATATATATATATATATATCTATGTATATATAGATATATAATATATATATATACTATATATAGTATATATATATATATATATATATATATATAAATAGAATATACTATAGATAGCCTAGATATATATATATATCCATATATATATATATCATATCTAGATATATATATATATATATATATATTATATACTATAGACATACATATATATAATATATATATATTATATATATATATATATACATATACTATCTATAATATATATATATAATATATATATCATATAATATATATATATATATATATATATATATATATATATATTCGAGCGACAGCTTAGGAATGCTTACTCATCTTCTTGAGGTGGTGTGATCAAAACTGCTGTCATAAGCAAATCAGTGCCTTCGTCTGTCGCCATGAGAGCTTGATGTAGAGGTGACTTTGAAACTGGTCTTAAGCCATTTCGGGGCGTGAACATTCTGGACATTGAGTGTGGGTTTGTACGTATGTTGCGAGCCTTTTCCTCCTTCATAATGAATGTAGGCTTATCATGAGGGGTAGACTATTACAGAGAGAAGGCAGGGCCGGGTTTCGGCTCTGCCAAAGTATTTTTGTTAGTGTCAGTGCAACTGTGCTGAAATGGGTGAGTGTTATTATATTTGTTTTGGCCAAAGTGTGGCTGGATTATATTTGAATGTTTATTTCAGAGATATTCTCTTATATGATCTTTGATTATGATCTTGTGCTTACCAGATGTTCTCTTGTCTTCTAACAGGCGTTTCTGGAAGAGGGGAAATGTTTCTGGAGAAGAGTGGGATTATCCAGTGGAGAAATGGTGTACTGACTTAATTACTGTGATGACTGTGCCTATCTGTTATGGCTAAATTAATCTTGGTGTTAGATTAATTACCGGGGGTTATCTGAGTTATTTGGGACTTTGAGTTAACATTCCATTTAATCCATTTAATCATTCTGTTAAGAAGCTGAGTTATTCCAAGTTAATACTTTGCTTTTAAATAAATGGATATTTTTGTAATTCACGACTGATTTGATGACCTATATAATGGAGGGGAGGTTGGTCGTGAGAGTGTTGTTGGGAAACAAGAGAGAGAGAGATAGAGAGAGTTGTTGCCAGTCTCGAAAGAGAGAGAAAAAGCTGTTGGATATCAGGAGAGAGAGAGAGAGAGAGAGAGAGAGAGAGGGGGGGGGGGGTGAGAGAGAGAAAGAATTGCCAATTGCCAGTTGTCTGCCGCTCTGACCTATCGCTACCAAAATGATAACAAGATAATGACCATCTCGTTATTAGTGGTGGGCAAGCGGTGTTGAACGATAAAAGCCTTTTGTGAGATTGTGCAGCAGCTATAAGATGCTGTTTTCAGAGAGTCTGGTTGTGAGAATATGTTAGTTTTCAGTTGGTGGGGGTAACGGGAGTTAAGAATTGTTCAGCCGTGGATTTGGTACTGAGAAGGAATTTTCTATTAGGCTCAGCATTTTGCCCACCGTGAGATACATCGAGGGAGTTGGTTGCTCAGTTGGACTTCTGAGTGCGTGTTGCCAGTATTTCCTCACTCGTAATACCGAGTCGTTCAAGTATGAGTGTATTCACGTGTTTTATACAGAAGCGCGCTCGGTTTGACGGTCGGATATTCTCTCATTTGAAGCCGTGAGCGTGACATTATTATTTTTTTTGCCTTAGTTTATGAATCATTTTTTGGAGTTAGAGAATTAGTTCATGGTACCATTTTTTTTTTTTCTCATAAGAGCAGAATGCGATGTTTTTTTTTTTTCTTGGCACATGTTAAAGGAGATGCATTTGTCTTGGTTTTGACACATATGTATATGTGTGAAGGTTTTTCATACATACAGTTTAGTTCTTGGGGATTGCTTGGATTGCATTTTTTTACCCTCGGAAACAGCAGCCGCTCATGTATACACACGTAGCTCAATTTTTGCCGAGCAACCAAGGGGTTGTGCCAAGGGAGGCTAGTGGTGTCTTTCATGTGGGAATGCTTGACGGGGGGGGGGGGGGGGGGGGTGAACTTCCTTTTTTTTTTTTCTTTTTTTTGTGTCAGGGTAAGGGAGAGAGTTTGGCCTTGAATAGGAAAGTTCAAAGCCATGACATCTGCTGATAGCCACTTGGTGATGATGATATGCCCGTAGGGTTTTTTCTTTTCTCTTGAGTGAAGAGAAAATGAAATGAAATGCATTAATTTGGTGCAAGTTTTTCCTTATGCTTTGGAGAATGCCTTTACACAATGTTAGAGGGCACGTATATAACTGGGATACAGGAGATTTATTTTTTGGGTTTTTTGGGGGATTTGTTTGGGATATGGAGATTATTTTAAAATGGTGATGACTGGTGCTGCTAAGTGGTGATGATACCGGGGAGTGATGAGTGGTAATGATATTGGAGTTATGGGGTGTGGCAATGGTGATGAATACTGGGGAATGGCAATATTAAACTCTTACTGGAGATATTTTGTGGAGATATTTACGTGAGAATTACTATGGAGAATTATCACGGGGGATTATTTTAAGGAGAATTACTATGGAGGATTATTATCATTACTGAAGATATTTTGGGGGGATTCTGTCAGAGTTCATGGTGGTAATGATTTTTGGGGAATGTGTCAATGATTTGTGGGTGGTGATGACAAATTTTGTTGAATTTCATTGAATGGGTGAGTACTAATATTTGGGGATACTACTGATACTGGCGAATTCTGATACTGATAATTCTGATACTGGTGTTATTTTTTTATACTAACATGGGTGTTGTAATGATTATTAAGGGTGGTGATGTTTTTTTGTGAATGTGGGAGGTACTAACGACACATTTTTTGTTTTTCTTTTTTTATGAGTTCAGCCTACAATTGCTTGAAGACTATGTGAGTTACAGATGTACAGGTGTCACAGGAATAGTTAACAGTGCCATTAGTTTTTCTTTTCCCTTTTTAGGACGTTAGCCATCGCTGATGTAAGTTTTTTTTATCATGGGAGAGTTTGAATTTATTTTTCTCTCCGAGCAGCTTGTGCAGATTTTTAATATCTCAGTTCGTGACTTGGGGTCTTGTTCGGGAATGTGTTTTATAATTTTTTTTTTCAGCTGTTTGATGCTGCAGAGAGATTTATGAGAGAATTTTTGCATTTTTGAATGTATACATAATGGCACTACATCTTTTTTTTCTGGATATTTGTGTTCCGGAAATTGTTGGCCTTTTGCACAATTGTGTTTGTTGCAACTTGATTAGTTCTAGTGCCTATGCCGTAGTGAATATGGGGAAGTCTTTGGTTAGACACTTTGAATTTGGAGTTCTGTTGTAATGGAGTTATTGCACATTGGTGATTTTCTCTAGAATTTCTTATGGCAGTATATTTTTTATTTGCCGAGTTTTTGTCCTTTCTCAGCAGTTATGCTAAACAGAGTTTATAGTTTTTACTATAACATTGAGTTATTTTCCTGGAGAATTGGAGATATAATTGGCGATATAATTTTTTGGCCATGTGATATTTCTTATTTTTTTGGAGATATTCCACAGTTTAGGCTGCAAAAATAATTGAACTAAACATAGCTCTCACCAATGTTTAGTTCAATTATTTTTGCAGCCTTTTTTTTTTTTTGTTTTTTTTTTCAAATAGAAACCTTTATGAGGAGATATGGGGCAATATTTTTTAGTGCATTTTTCGGAGACGGAGTTTCCCCTTTTGATGACTGCTTTAAGATATAATATTTTTTTGGAGACTTGCTTGTATTCCACATGGGGTTACTGGTGAAATGGAGGAAATATTTTTATCACCGGAGTGGTATTATTGTTGTATGGTGATATATTTGGGTGGCATTACAGCATTGCAGTTTTATTAGTCCCTATGGAGATGTCCCATTTTTTATGTTCACCGGTGGGTTAATTTTTGGTGGCATATCATTGCTGAATTGCGAGTTTACCATAGTTTATATCCCAAATGGGTGATAATTTGTTTTATATAATTGAGTAATATCATGGGAGAGTTATGTCTTTGAGACAATTTTTGGGCAACATTGGAGATCATTTTGTGGAATGTGCCCATGTGGTGTCAGTATAGAACTTTTTTTTTTTTGAGAATCAGGGGTTTTCTGAAGTTGCTGATAATGCTGTGATGAGTCCGGCTGCTGACTCTTTTCCTTCAGTGTTGATTGCTCAGAGGTTTGCACTATTCTGAGAGATGCTGATTTGGCATTTCACAGAGATTGTATCTACGTAAGGGGATTGTTTCCAGCCGTTTCTGATAGAAGAAAAAGTTACGATGGCAAAATTCCGTAGCGTTACATATGCATTCATGAGGGAAAACGCCGGGTGTTATGTATATTATGTGCATTGTGTGATGGGGAAAGTTCCGTATTATTATTGTTGTTATCTTTTTTTTTCTTTTTTTTCTTTTCCTACGAGATTGTCGTAATTGAGGTTAAGCTTTAAGTAGCATTTGTGGTTTGGACGGGAGATGTAGTTTGTCAGGGTTTGTGAAAGTGAATGAAATGGGGTGTTTGACATTATGTTTCATAGAGATTAATTACATGAACAGTAAAAGGAGTTTTTGCTGTTAGACATTGAAGAGTTCTTACTGATTTTGTGGGTTACTGAAATATCAGAGCTTGAGAGGACATTTTTGGTGATACTTGGGCTGGGTTTGTTACGGGCTCATTACTTTTTTTCTCTTGTGAGAATTTGTGAGTTTGAAATGTGATGTACAGAAGTCCTTGGAGTTTCTGTGAGTTCTGGGTGAGTGTGTGTGTTGATGTGTGAATTTGGCGAGCTTTTTTTTCTGTTGTTGGGGAATTGGGTAGAGACTGATATTTTCTTTACGGGGTTATGATAATGACTGATGATTTAGCGATCCTATGGAGTCCTTCGCAAGTTTGTCGTTAGAAATGAGTTCAGTGGTCATGTTAATGGGGTTATTTGGGAAGACGTTCATTTTTTTTTTTGTTAGTATTTTTTTGGGAATTTTTGAGGTCATTTATTTGACAGTAGTATGTCTGGGGTTATTTTTTTTTGATTGACCCGATGACATGAACTGACATACTGAAACACCATAAACATCGTTCCCCAATGATAGCAAGACGCCTTCAGCGATTGCAGAGATGTTGCTGATGTTTGCCCACAAACGAGAATTTCTACGAGTCTATGGGGTTCTACAGCGCTTTTGGACTATGGAAATCGTCAGTTGTCTTCCGCAGGGAGGCGTTTCACCTTTCTACAGCGTGTTTCACGTGTCTGTACTGCAGCAGACAAATCACATACATAAGAGTGTGTGAAAGTTCAAGATGAAGCGATGTTTTTCCGCAACAAATTGTTATTATAGCCCATATGCAAGTTGTTGTGATAATGTATGATTGACATTATACTGCCAGAGACGTGAAGTTATTTTTTCTCATAGTGTTTAATGAGCCATCCAATGTGTTTTTTTTTTTATATGTATAAGCTATTTTGTGTGAGCTGTGACTAGACTGCTGCTAGCCTAGATGTGGCCGAGCTCTGTAACATAAAGAGGGGGATTTGCTATGAGATATTTTAAATAACATGTAAACGTGATATGCTGTGACGTTTCTTAGAATGTAGAGAATCAGCAATTTAACTTCCTTAGATACTGAGTGTTGGAGCAACAGCTTAGGGTAATGCTTACGCATCTTTTTCTTGACGTGGTGTGATCAAAACTGCTGTCATAAGCAAATCAGTGCCTTCGTCCTGTCGCCATAGAACTTGATGTAGAGGTGACTTTGAAACTGGTCTTAAGCCCTTTCGGGGCGTGAACATTCTGAACATTGAGTGTGAGTTTGTACGTATGTGTCGAGCCTTTTCCTCCTACATAAATGAATGTAGGCTTATCATGAGGGGTAGACTATTACAGAGAGAAGGCAGGGCCGGGTTCGGCTCTGCCAAAGTATTTTTGTTAGTGTCAGTGCAACTGTGCTGAAATGGTGAGTGTTATATTTGTTTTGGCCAAAAGTGTGGCTGGATTATATTTGAATGTTTATTCAGAGATATTCTCTTTATATGATCTTTGATTATGATCTTGTGCTTACCAGATGTTCTCCTGTCTTCTAATAGGCGTTTCTGGTAGAGGGGAAATGTTCTGGAAGAGGGGAAATGTTTCTGGAGAAGAGTGGGATTATCCAGTGGAGAAATGGTGTACTGACTTAATTACTGTGATGACTGCCTACTGTTATGGCTAAATTAATCTTGGTGTTAGATTAATTACTGAGGGTTATCTGAGTTATTGGACTTTGAGTTAACATTCCATTTAATCATTCTGTTAAGAATCTGAGTTATTCAGTTAATACTTTGCTTTTACATAAATGCATATTTTTGTAATTCACGACTCTGATTTGATGACCTAGATAATAGAGGGGAGGTATGTTGAGAGAGAGTGCTGTTGGGAAACAAGAGAGAGAGAGAGAGAGAGAGAGAGAGTTGTTGCCAGTCTCGAGAGAGAGAGAAAAAGCTGTTGGGTATCAGGGGAGAGAGAGAGAGAGAGAGAGAGAGAGAGAGAGAGAGAGAGAGAGAGTATTGCCAATTGCCAGTTGTCTGCCGCTCTGGCCTATATATATATATATATATATATATATATATATATATATATATATATATATATACATGTATATATATATATATATATATACCCAGGTTTTCAGTGGTACTAAATTACTGTGCGTTTCGGGGTCGGGTCTAATTGACTTTCGTTGATAAAATTTTACCAAAGCATCAGATATGGATCGTATTTAGGAAATAGCTATTTGAAGCCACAGCCTCATTGACAAAAATATGCAGTGAGTGCTATTGTGATAATGAAGGCACTTATCAGAGTAAATCAAAGAAATTTAAAGGGAACCTAACTGTGTGTGTGTGTATAATTGGGAAAAAGGTTGACATTTTGCTAGTTGGATACGTAGAACAAACGAAAAGGTATGCATATTTCGATTTTATTTCCTGCCAGCATTTCAAAGCATGGCTTCATCATCAGGGCTAAAAGAAAAAAATAACAACAATTAAAATCAATACATAAGACTCAGTAAAATGTTAAAACCGAAACATTAAACTTGAAACCAACCTCGCACCTCAAAGAAGGGCACCAAAGGACGAAGAAATATCTTAAGGTATAAACAGAGGTGTAGACAACCAAGTTTTATCCATTACGGTTGGATAGAGATGATTTTAAGAAACTTATAAATTTGGCTATACCAGACAACAAAGACTTTTTATTCAGTGGAAAAGCATTGATAAGCAGATCGATGGCGTTGCCATGGGGATCTCCGTTGGGTTCAGTTCTGGCAAATATTTTCGTGTCACGGAGGAAATGCATTTTAGCAACTGTTTATCCTCGATTTCGCCCCTTATATCATAAACGGTATGTTGGTGATACTTTTTCTACTTTTTCAAAGTAAAGGTGAAGATGAACAATATTTAGAATTTGCTAATAATCTCCCATCCTAATGTTACATTTACCATAGAACATGAAATCAACGAGTGTCTTCCTTGCCTAGGACGTGGTTATCACCAGATCCAATCAGCACTTCTGTCTTCCGGAAGCGAACATATACTGGTCTTGGTTAAAATTTTTATAGTTTTTTTAATTTTTTTTTTACAATTTTAAGATTAATAGTATTGTAACGTTATTGCACAGAGCCTTTTCTCTCTCTTCAGACTGGCTTCCTTTCGTAATGAAGTTGATACCTTGGAAAATATTTTCAGAATATCTGCTACCCCAAACTTATATTCGAAAAATCTCTTTAAAAAATTCCTAAACAATAAATTTCATCCAAAAATCATGAACCTACAGTACTTAAACTTGATTTTTGTTTCTTTGACTTTTACAAATGATAACAAATTTCTAACCACATTAGAGCAGATTTTAAAGAAATACTTTAACTGTCTTAATCCGAAATTCGTTCTAACGAATCCAAAAGTAATTGGTTCACTTTTCAGATTTAAAGACACAGCACTTAACCTTATGCTTTCTTTGGTGGTGTATAAGCATACTTGTCCGAGATGTAATCTCGAGAATTATGTCGGACTACCAAACGAAAGCTAAAAGTGCGAATCGACCATTATTGGGGCGTCAGTCATAGAACAGGGTGTACTTTAAGTAATAAGTTTTTTTCTGACATCATGGAACACACTAAACAGGATACATCTTTTATTACCTATGATGATTTAGGAATCGTAGAGTAGGCTGACAATGAAACCTCTCCATATCTTCAGGTCGTTAACCATCAAACATCTGGTTCCATTTCTGAATAATCAGTCTTCTTCTGCCCCTCTGTTTATACCTTAAGATGTTTCTTCATCCTTTTGGTGCCCTTCTTGGTCTTACTTTGAGGCGTTAGGTTGGTTTTAACTTTTATGTTTTTGTTTTACTCTTTATATATTTTTTAACATTGATGGTTTTTACTGAGTCTTATATATTGATTTTGTAAGGGATTTTTATATTTATTGTATCGTAGATTCTCTAGATACTCTGGATTCTTATAGAATTTCTTTTATAAATGTCTCAGGATTCTTTTCAAGTCTTAGGAGGCTTAGAAAAAACACTGCACAATTTTTCTTATTTCATTAACACAAACTAAATATCTACACTATTGATAAACATACAAGTATAGTTCGTACTGAGAGTGGTGCAGCTCTGTTTTCGTCTACTTGAGGCGAAGTGTTGCAATATATGGATGACGTTTTATGTCGATGTTTTAAGGCTTTCTTCCCCACAGCTGGTAAGGCACACACCCTCACTCTATGGATGTTCTTTTGCTTCTCCCTTTCTCTGCCTTCTGTTGACATCCTCCAGAGAATGTCTCCGCCTGAAAATCAGGCAGTTCTCTTTTCATGTTGCCACCTCTGTAACTCTCACTGGTTGATGGCATCTATGGTACCCCGCCCTTTTTCGGACCCTAATTAATTTCAACACCCTCCTCTGTTGGGCGTGATTAACAACGTCACCGAAAGTGTCTAGTTTCCGCTGGGAGTGAAAGGTTTTACGTAGCTTTACCTTGAAGCAGGTAAATGCATTTTTTTAAATTGCCACTAACGCGATAAATGCTTCCACTTGTTTGGGCTATGGTCGTCATTATGACAAACACATTCGTTGCTTAACGCTTTTTTCTCTCTCTCTTTCTCTCTCCTTTACTCTACTATTCTCTCTCTCTCTCTCTCTCTCTCTCGCTCTCTCTCTCTCTCTCTCTCTTGTGAATATCCTAATTGACGCATTAGGAAAAAGATGCCAAAAGCATGCAAACTGTGTAAGGTTTGGTATAGCATAGTCAATCCACAAAACCTAATCAGAAAAATGTGCTGCATGCAACATTCCGACCCATCCACAGTGTGCTGAGGTAATGCAAGATATGAGAAAAGATACAAGAATTTTTGTTCAACATGTCTATCATGGATAGACAATGTTATTAAATCAAGATTGAATGTACAAATAGTTGAGGATGAAGAAGAAGAGAAGAGAAGAAGAAGAAGAAGAAGAGGAAAACGGAAGAGAAGTAAACAAAAATGAAATGACAGAAAAAAATAAGGAAAACAAAGAACAAGATAAAAAGTATGGATGCAGAGATACTCATTGATACTACTATGAGGCAATAAAGCAGCATACCTACGAAGAAATAATTACGATATGGCAACCAGAAAAGCAAATCCCGAAGAGGCTCTACCCAGATCTACACAATGACGGGAAAGAGGGAAAAAAATAGACAAGAAGACAAAATCTGCAACCTTTTGATAAGAGGGAATTGCAGATTTGGAGAAAGATGTTACTACAAACATCCTAAGGTATGTCACAACTATGAAATATATGGTAAATGTGCATACCTAGATGGATATGGGGATGATTGCAGAGATCTGCATCCAAAAATATGCAAAAAAACCTAAAGAAGGAAAAGGATGTAGTTCGACAAAAAATGCAAATATATGCACCCCTGTAGCCATGAATTCATAATCAAATAAATAACCAACCAAGTAATAAAATCCAAAATAAGAAAGAACAAATAAAGAGAGAAATCAAGAATATCAGGTAAAAGAGAAAAGCAAACCACCAATGAGATATGCAGAGATGTCAGCAAAAAATTTCAAAGCATCAGCTCCAAAATTCTACTCAAGGGATAATAACTGTATTTATTATGCAAGAGGATATTGCAGAAACGGAGAAAATTGCAGATTCAGACACAAAATGAATAATTATAATGAAGGAAGATCAAATATTATGGAAAAGTTGGATTTTTTAATGTCAGAATTTCTGGAAATGAAAAAAAAGAACAACATACCAGAACAGGAAAGAGACATGGGAAAATCCTTATTACTACCAATATTAAATGAAGGAGAAAACACGCAAACCATCATAGTGATGAATGTGCAGGGTTTAGTTACGAGTAACTCAAAAAGAAAAATAGAGTACTTAGAAGAACTAACCAAATTGAAAAGAAAAATAGATATAATGAATATAAGTGAAAACCTGGGTATTCCCAAGAGACTGGAATGATGATCAAATAAAAGGGTTCCAAACTTATAGATCAGATAGAAAAAAATAGGAATCAAGGGGGAACCGCCAACTATATGGGAAAGACAAAAAACAGAAATAGGAAAAAATATATGAGAAATATAGTAACTCAGAATGTGAACTAATAGCGGTAGAATTTGAATCTGAAAAATTAATGAACATAGTATATATAGACCTCCTAATACTAAAGAGTTGACTTAATAATTGAAAAATTGGATGATATATGTAGAAATCACCAAGGACATGGACTATTCTCCTATCTGGTGACTTTCAAACTTTCCTTTCGTATTGAAGGGAAGAACGAAAACAGATTGTGGTTGTACTTATACATATAAAAAAGAGAGTAATAGTAGTGCAGAAGATAAGAGGCAATTCGAAAAGCTATTAGATATGCTACTAGAATACAACATCTTCAACAAATAAACTCACCTGCCAACAAGAAAGGAAAATACTTAGACCTAGTATTTGTGAACGAGATGATTATGTTAAAGAAATAATAGTTTATAATGCGAGTATTCAGACCATAATGTCATAGAATTAACAGTTCATTCCAAAGCAAGTGAAAACAGAGATAAGCAAGAGATGAAAAGTGGGAAGGATATGGAAAATACAACTTCTACAGAAAAATATAAAATGGTCAGAAATAAATGAAGAATTAAACAAAGATTGGGTATAACATTTTCGTAAGCGATGACATAAGGGTAAATACGGAGATATTATATATTAGAGAAAATAGTGGATAAATATCTACCGAAGAAGAAAGTAAACATCATTTCATGCATACCAAGAGACAGAAGGATCTTGTTCCAGAAAATCAGAAAGTGGAAAAAAGGTCTTGCAAAAGAAAAAAAATGCATGGAAAGTTATAGAACTAAAAAGTAAGATAGAAAATGCAGAACAAAAGATTATACAATCAAAAGAAAATGAAAAACGGGACTTGGAAGAAAAAACCCTATTAAATATCAAGCAAAACCCCAAACAAAAATATTATACTCATATGCGAAGAAGATGAATAAAAGAAGAATAGAAATAGGCCCTCTGAGAATTGAAGGGAGATTAACGAATGAAAAAAAAAGGCAATTTGCAACATACTGGCAGAACGATATATGAGAGAATTCACCCCTTAGAATAGATAAATGAAGATAATGATATAGAAGTAAGGGACGAAAATAGTGAATATTTAGCTGACATAGAAATTAATGAAGCTGATATTGTGCAGGCAATTAATGAAATAAAAATTAAAAAGGAGCTGCTGCAGGGCCTGATGGAATCCCTGCTATTTTGTTAAAGAAAGTAGTTCATTCTATCGCAAAGCCACTTGCAATATTATTAAGACAAAGTGTAGATACAGGCAAGATTTATGATGAGCACCATATTTAACATATATCACCCCTACTTTCAAAAGTGGATCAAGACTAGATGGCAAGTAATTATAGGCCTGTGAGGTCTAACATCACATATTATGAAAGTGTATGAAAGGGTAATGAAGAAAAATATTATGAAACATTTAAATAAAAAATAATTGTTTTAATATAGGACAACACGGTTTCGTACCCGGAAAAAGTACACAAACCCAACTGTTAGTCCACCGTGAGAACATATTCAAAAATATGAAAAGCGGAAATGAAACAGATGTTGGTTTATCTAGACTTTGCAAAAGCTTTTGACAAAGTAGACCATAATATATTAGCAAAGAAAATTAGAAAACACAATATCGTAGATAAAGTAGGAAGATGGTTAAAAGAATTTTTTACACAACAGAAAACAGATAGTTATTGCAAACGATGAGAAATCGGATGAAACCAAGGTAATATCCGGTGTGCCACAAGGTACGGTGTTAGCTGCAATACTGTTTGTTATTAGTGATTGAAGACATAAACAGTAATGTTAAGGATTCGGTAGTGAGTAGTTTCGCTGATGACACAAGAATAAGTAGAGAAAATTACTTGTGATGAAGATAGGAACGCTCTACAAAGAGACCTTAACAAAGTATATGATTGGGCAGAGGAAAATAGGATGGTATTTAACTCTGATAAATTTGAATCAATAATTATGGAGACAGAGAAGGAAAGCTATATGCATATAGGGGACCTAATAATGAGACAATCACAAATAAGGAAGCAGTTAAAGACCTTGGTGTGATGATGAATAGGAAGATGTTATGCAATGATCAAATAGCAATTCTTTTGGCAAAATGTAAAGCAAAAATGGGAATGTTGTTACGGCACTTCAAAAACAAGAAAAGCTGAACACATGATTATGCTTTATAAAACATATGTTCGTAGTCCACTTGAATATTGCAATATGATATGGTACCCACACTATCAAAAGGATATTGCACAAATAGAGAGTGTACAAGGTCCTTACAGCTAGAATAGAAGAAGTTAAGGACCTTGACTCTGGAAAGACTACAATGCATTAAAATTATATAGTCTAGAGGAGAGGAACGCTACATGATAATTCAGGCATGGAAACAGATAGAAGGAATAACAGAAAATATCATGGAACTAAAAATATCAGAAAGAGCAAGCAGAGGTAGATTTAATAGTGCCCAAAACAATACCAGGAAAAATAAGGAAAGCACACAGGACATTAATCCACTACGCACCAGCATCGATAATGCAGCGTCTATTCAATGCGTTGCCAGCTCATCTGAGGAATATATCAGGAGTGAGCGTAGATGTGTTTAAGAATAAGCTCGACAAATATCTAAACTGCATCCCAGGACCATCCAAGATTGGAAGATGCAAAATATACCGGAAGATGTACTAGCAACTCTCTGGTAGACATTAGAGGTGCCTCACACTGAGGGACCTGTGGGGCAACCCGAACGAAGTGAAGGTCTGTAAGGTAAGGTCTCTTTCTATATATATATATATATATATATATATATATATATATATATATATATATATATATACACATATATTTCCATCTGTCTATCAGTCTTTTTTATATCTACGCTATTTTCCTAACTAACATTACATCTCTCAGCCACCACCATACCTTGTCCTCAGTGTTGTACCATACACAATATCAATGGACATATAATAACTAAATTGGCAACAGTTGGTAATAATGGACACAATTAAAATAATAATCTTTCCCCAATGGTGGAGAAAAAAAATAAGAATATCAAATTATTACAAATTATTTAAAGTAAAAAAGTATTAACATAAATTGTCAATCATGATTCATTCCTTTTAACTTCTACCAGTATCCCTTGTATTGTATTAACAATAAATTTTCTTGCTATTATGATAAACAAAATAAGAGCTAATAATATACCACTAGATTTACTAATAATAAAATTTCCAAGTTTCTTTAATTAAATTGAGACATTTGAATTCTTTTATCCCATATGAGTAATTTTTATATGGTACATGTTCGTTTAATTCATATGCTGTAAATATATTACGTTCATAATACAAATGGTTGGCTATCATAAGTTGACATGATGTTGTAAAAGCTTTAACATTTTTAAACCTTATTTCTGTTGTTACATTATTACATTAAATTTTAGCTACAACAATATTTAATGAAAACGAAAATTTCTTGATCAATATCAATGTTTCAAAAGTTTTATCATAGTCTGTGAATGTACATATATCATTTTCTTGATTTTGATTAAATAACATTTCTAGGATACATGGATATGAATCTGTATTTTCATACAAACTATCAAGGTTACATACAAACTCCCCTTGTTTTAGCAAGATGCACTCATTAAATTGTTTGTCAGTGAAAAATGACAATAGTAGGACGTGCTTTTTTAATGCAAAATGCTTAATATCACCTTTTGTGATGATTATTTGATTATTAATTATCATAGGAAATGGGTACAAAGTGACTAATGTGTTTGTGATTCTAGTAATAGACACAATTAAAATAATTTTATCATAAATCACATAAATTGTAATACATGAATACATCTTTCACATGTGGTTTAAAGTGTTTCTCTACTACACAAATTTTAATAATGTCTTCTAAACTCTTTAGGAATGGAATTTAATGTGTTCTTCTGTTCTTGCAATATCACTTCGCTTTCTAGTGCGAGTGTGTTTTCCAATTTGTTTATTTCTTTTGTTACATTGTGACTGACTTTGATTTTATAAAAAAAAAAAATCAGTTTTCTTTTCGCTCGGCATTCTGATTGTGTGAGGTAATCACTTTATTTATCACTGTTCCTCTTTCTGCTGTCCATTTTTCCGGTATGTCTATCCTTTCTTCTTTTCATGTTCTATATTTCCTTTGGTGGCAATTCCAAATAATTTTTCTAACAATGTATAACACTATTATTGTCACCCTTCTTTACTGACTTTTTATCTGTTTGGAATTTCAGTCCAACACCAATCTAACACTTTTCTTTTACTTATGTTTATACATGTTCAACTCCGTTGTTTTCGGAAAGAAATTATATCCCTTATTATCAATTTTTTTTGTTTTTTTTTAACTTCTACAACTTTCTCTTGTCTTATGTTATCTATAAATTCATTGGACCATGGGTCTGCCTTTATGACTTTTATATGGCTCCAGTGGACTACTTTTTCCTTTAAGTCACTTTCATTAATTACTCTATATTTGTTTAATTTCAGCATTTCTACAATTCTATATGGGTCCAGTGAACTAGGAGAAACCTTTACATTTGGTCCTTCTTGAATGTGATTCTGTATATATTTGTGGTACCTACTGTAATGTCTGGTTTGATGACCTATTTATTATAAATACTTGTATGAGTGTCAAGGTCCTCCTTTAGTTTAGCCATTGTTTTTATGATTGTCTTGTAAGAACGATAACAGCAGTTCTAGCAAGGGTAACTATGGAAATGTTGGAGAAAACCTGGCGTGAGATAGAATTTGGATTAGACGTACTCCGGCAACAAAGAGGGCACATGTTGAAATTAATTAGCAATGTAAAAAAAAAAAAAAAAAAAAATTGTCATTGCTGTTGAAATTGAAGAAAACCTTATACCTCTACCTAACATGGTTTGTGAGTAATAAAGGTCTGAAATCCGGAAAGACTTTATGGACACCCTATATATCTTGGACTGTGAAACAAACTGAGCGAAACTTTTATTGAATGAAAATTTTAAAATGATACGATCTAAAAGAAAGATTGCCTAAAACATTAGTAACCATGATAGAATAATGATGAGACAATTTACTAATCCTTTTGGTTGGAAAATGAATTTCCATATTTTTAAAAAAAAGCTTGTTAGTGCATCAATATGAAAAGGTGTGTTATACAAAAAGGAATTGCACAATTTAAATTTAACGAAGGTGGGTATAAAGCGATTCACATTACAGTAGAGAAGAAGTCGAGGTCGAGCTCTGCTTTCCTGAAGCGTTTTGTAGTCTTCTCCAATGAACGGCAGAAATCAGTAGTACCTCAAGAGAGTGTCGTTGCCGATCTAGATCAAGGAAATTGTTGCGGCCTGAAGTTCTAATCCTGAGCAGCATCAGCAAGGAAAACAAGCAGTGAAAATGGCCTTGGACGAAGTGTCTAGGATGCCACTTTCATAATGCATATATATATATATATAGATATATATATATATATATATATATATATATATAATATATATATATATATATATATATATATATATATATATATTTGTGTGTGTGTTACACCTCTGAAAGAGAATTACTTACCTGAACTTTTTGTTCTAGCAGCTTGAAGTCCAGCGGGGAAGACTCTCTCTCTTCTCTCTCTCCTCTCTCTCTCTCGCTCTCTCTCGCTCTCTCTCTCTCTCTCTCATTTTACTTCAGGCATTTAAAATAAATTTTAAACTACAAAAATAGAATTTATTTGGGGAATTCAACATAGAAACTTGTCAAATGGAAATAAGCAAAAAATGGGGTATGAGCCTTTACATAAAGCTAAATAGAAAAAGGAAATCAAAAATTCCTTCCCACCCATCACCACTAATTACAATATATTAACCACCATAAGTCTATGACACATAGTTCTTAATGTCTGGGGATGAATTCCAACTTCATGACCAGTTCCACACACCATTTTAAATGCTTATTACATCGGAGCATTTCTCTCAATCAACAAAGGTTCACAGAAACATTTTTGTGGGGAAAGGAAATATCCCAACATTAAACGGAAATGGTAATAAAAATGACGTGAAAAAAATGGTGAACACGAATAGAAACACGTATTTTAGTCTGTAAAGGAAAGTTCATAAACATTAGTAACTTTCCGAAGTCTCAGCTCATTCTCAGCTTAGGAACTTTTCCAATTCCCGAGATATCCTAATGTTCGACTAAGTGCCATCGTGGTCTGCCCAAGAGTGAGCGATTGTATCACAAAACTCTTTGCACCCAAGCATATCGTAACAAACGTGTGCACGTATATTTCGTTTCACATCTTCGAATCTGATTTCAACAGGAATAAAAAGTTTCATGGCTCGACGATGGGAATTCCATCAGGTCAAGTGATCCTGTATCTAAGTGCAATGTTCAGGGCAACAATCGGACATCGCAGAGTCCCACTTGCGATTCATTTGTATGGAATTTCCTTGATTTCCACGAACGAATAACAGCTGAACTTACACAGAGCAGCTATTTGCCAAATCTATGTTAAATACACCTGCAGGATTTCTGAATGGAAATTATTCGTAACATCACCAGCGGAAAGTCACTCACTGTCATAATATAAATATATATATATATATATATATATATATATATATATATATATATATATATATATATATATATATAGACATCGAGTTACAAATGTCTTTTAATATCTAATTCGCTCTACCTCGAATTAATATATTTTCATATATGTTAACCGAAGGGGAATTTTTTAGTCGATAAGAAATTTGTCGGTACGCGTCCGTGAGCCGACAAATTTCTTATCGACTAAGAAATTCCCCTTCGGTTAACACATATGAAAATATATTAATTCCGAGGTAAAGCGAATTAGATATTAAAGGACATTTGTTGCTCGATGTAAACAAAGCAGCTCTTAATAATTCGATATTTTGGAGTGTTTCTATCGTGAAAAACTAATCTTCCGATTGTAGCATAGTGCATGAGTGGTCAGTGCATATAGTGACGGTGTACATAGGGACAAGTAATACAGCTTTGTGATTTTATTAGCAATATACTATCAGTGCCCTACCCTCCGTCAAAAATTTCCTTGGTTGCCATGGCAACGGAAGTTGTTTACGAGTTTTCTGTGAATGTTTTAGAGGAATAACTAAGCAAGTGAGGAAGAGTAACTATTTTCCACCTTATTTCTGAGGTATAATAAGACGAGATTTTATAGCAGCAAATTGATAAGTGGCTTGTTGGTTTACGTTATTTATAATGCCTAAGTCATTAAGTGAGCTTCGAAAACTTTCAAGAAGTCAGATTAAAACTATAAATAAGGATGAACTAATCGACAGCATAATGGCAGAGCAAGACCCTGATGATGTCGCATTGCGTTATGTAACTGAAAAATTGGATGACGTAGTGCAGGAGATTGCTCAGCTGAAATGTGCTATAACTTCCCCTGAGAGCGTTTTTAATAAGAAGATCATTGAACTACAAGACCAGGTAAACAAGCAATCTGACATAATAGCCAAGCAGCAGCGTTTTCTGGAAATATTAGACAAGAAGGAACGAGAATGTAATGTGGTTTTGTTAGGTGTTCCCGACGATTGTGAAGCCCTTGATGGTTTGATTGAGGACAATGCTAAAGTTAAGAAGGTTTTTGAAGTAATAGGTGCATCTGGCAACATCTCATCCGTTCGACGGCTTGGTCAAAAGAACGCGGCCGAAGGATCCCGAAGGCGTCGCCCAATCCTGATCACTGTAGAATCAAGAATAATTCGAGATGGAATACTGGAGAGAGCAAAGGAGCTAAAGCAGTGTGATGAAGTCTACAAGAAAATATTCATCAAGAGAGATGTGCAACCCAAGTTGTGCGAGCGGAATGGAAGAGGTTATATGAAGCAGAAAGAAAGAAAAGGAACGTCCAGAAAAAACGTTGGATGTAACATTGTATTTAATGCTAAGGAACGCAAGTTGTATAAAGATGGGGTTGTTATTGATAAATGGGGATTGCTGGGTTTTTAAATCGACCACAACATGTTACTCGACCTTTAAATGTTATATCCTGGAATATAGGCGGTTGTAAAACCAAATTAGAAAAGAAAAATGTTGAGAAATTCTTATTACAATATGATATCATAGCTTTGAATGAGGTAAAGACGTCTTTACCTGTTTGTCTGCCCGGATATATTTCTTACATGAGTTATGATAGGGACCATTCGCACCGCGGTGGGACAACTGTATTACTAAGAAATAGTCTATCACAAGAGGTTGTAAATGTGGACACAAGCATACCTGACCAGGTATGGTTTCAGTTACGACTGATGCCGAAAGTAGTATTTGGAGCATGTTATATCCCGCCGAATGACTCTCCTTATTTTTCTCACAGGGAATTTGCATCAATACAAGAAAGGTTAATGGATAATGATGACGATAACAAGTTTATAATAATAGGGGATTTAAATACGCGGTTCGGTAGAGGTTTGAGGGAAATAAGTAATACTGAAGAATTTTCCTATCCAATTGTCGCTGATGACGTGAATATTCCTAATGATAATGCCTATGTTTTAACAACAATTTGTAAGGATCATAACTTGTTGGTGGTCAGTAATCTGAAAACTTACTATAAACACTTTGTTAGCAGCAAGACTTATAAGCAGGGAACTAGATGGGTATCCGAATTAGACGTATGTGTAGGGTCAATACAGTTGATTAATTCTATAGAATCATTTCATGTGCACCCAACCGAGAATTTGCCTTCTGATCATGCGCCAATATCCATTAAAATGTGTAAAGGTAGGATAGATCTTGATCTTGTGTTAAGGCGAGCATCTTTTTTGGGTGGCCACGCATCACTAATGGGATGTAAGTGTAGCGGTTTGGTAAAGAAACCAATTAAGTATAAAAGGATTGACCGGAACATGTTTAATGCCCGAATTTGAGGTATGAACATAAATGCTGATGATTTTATCAATAATGTAAATGATTTTGCTTCTACTGTATCGAATGTATTATACCAGTGTTCTGAGATGTGTCAGGGTAGTGCGGAAATGGTTGGAGAGGATAGGGGGGAAGCATATACTGGCCGCTGGGACTGTCTCCTTCGGGACCATGATGATTCGAGAGTTTGGCAGGCTATAGACTGGAAGGGGAAATTTCAGGCAGAAAATAAAATTGAGGGGGGTCCCACAGATGAGGAATTCAAAGAATATTTCGAAAATGTATTGAATACTAGAGAGGACAGTCTAGTTGATGAAAATATACAGTCATTTGTAAATGTCCCTATCCTAGATGATCAGATAACAGTCGAAGAAGTCAAGTCCCAGATCAATAAAATTAAACCTGATAAGGCTTGTGGTCCAGATGGGGTCTCCCCTGGTGTTCTTAGGTTGCTTCCAGTGGAATGGTTATTGACACTCGCTACTTTGTTTAACGCCATTTTCCTGCCTGCATCGTATCCTAGTTTGTGGTCTTTGGCCAAGCTCTTTATGATTTTTAAGAAAGGCAACAGACAGGAACCCAAGAATTATAGAGGTATCACAGTCACTAACTGTTTAGCAAAGTTATATGATATGATTCTTTGTTCACGACTTGAAACATGGTTTAAGCCTTACAGGGAACAGGCTGGGGCGCAGAGGGGACGTGGTTGCATGGAGCATATTGTAGCTTTGCGATTGTTGACGGACATGGCTAGGAGAAGGGGGAACAAACTCTTTGTCGTATTTGTTGATTTTAGTCAGGCTTATGATCTGGTACCAAGAGGAATGTTATTTAAGGTTCTGAAACGCTTAGGTTGTGGAGCTGTTATGTTGGCAGCCTTGATAGCTATTTATAGGGTAACAAACAGCATAATTGGTACTGCGATCATAACGACTACTGTGGGAGTTCGTCAAGGAAGTTCTACATCGTGTCTTCTTTTTGTTTTATACATTGATGATCTTATTAAGCTTATTAAGAATAATTGCAATCCTGATGGGTTTTTGTCGTGGCTCCATTTATTAGTGTTAATGGATGATACAGTTCTCCTTGCAACTACCAGAGAAGTTATCATCCATAAGATATCATTATTGAAGCAATATTGTCACACTTATGGGATGAAAATTAATGCAGGGAAAACTAAGTTTTTTGTTATTAGTGGAACAGCACAAGACGGTAGGTCAATTGAGATCGATGGTCTTACAGTAGAATCCTGCTCGCAATATATATATTTGGGATCGATCTTTACTGCGGATGGCTCTGTGTCTTCCTCTGTTGCGGCTCATGCTCGATCCAGGATTCCACATATCAATAAGTTTGTTTCATTTTTGAATAAAAATAATGATATACCTTTTATTGTTAAAAAAAGAGTTTTTGATGCTGCTTTAATGTCAGCTGTCCTGTATGGGTGTGAGTCGTGGCTGAATGCAGACTTGAAGCCAGTAGTGAAGTTATATAACTGGGGATTAAAACTATTGCTTGGCGTTAGAAAGACAACATGTAATGAATTATGCTATATTGAATCGGGGTACCCGCCATTACGAGATCTTGTTCGTAGCAAACAGAGAAAGTTTTTTTAGTAGGATGTGGAGAGAGAGGTCTTCGTTGGAGGATGACCCTTTGATATTTTCAATTAAGACCGTATTAGGAGCCAGGCATACCACCAAGACTTACATAGAAGGACTGATTAATGATAGTAGAGATGATGTAAAAATCGCAATGGAAACACTCAGACGTAACATCATTGATTCTGACTCCTCAAGAAAAGTTACATATAGAGAAATCAATCCAGACCTCTTAGTTCATGACATCTATTCTGTTAGGCATAATGTTTCTGAATTAGATAGAGTCTCATTTACTAGGTTCAGAATTGCATCTCACTCTCTGGCCGGGGAAGTAGGTAGGTGGAGTAGGAGGGGGAGAGGCCGTCTGCCGTTGGAGGAGCGGTTGTGTACCTGTGGAGCCATTCAAACAGAAGTACACGTAACGCAAATATGCTCAAGGACACAACATATCAGAGATACTTATAATTTATCTAACATGAGGGATATATTTTCATATCAGCGAACCCTGGCAGAGCAATGTAAGATTATTAGCTTAATCCTTTGTGAGTATTTGTGAGATAAAGGAAAATGAGAATAAAAATAGCTTTTTGGAGTATGATTTTTGTATATAAATGTCAAATTTTGTTCTTAATTTTGTTTGCCATATAGTAACTCTTAGTTTTTGTTTTACTGTTGTATAAGATGGAAAACCTGTTGCTCTTACTTTTGTGTATATAATATTTTGTATTGCCAATTGTTGTGTTTTGCCTTTTGTTGGACCAAATGTAAATAATTACTGTAATTATGAGCTATGTATAATTGTTGTGGTCAATAAAGTATCTATCTATCTATCTATCTATATTATATATATATAATATATATATATATATATATATATATATATATATATATATATATATATATATATATATATATATACATATATATGTATACATATATACATATATATATATATATATATATATATACATATATATATATATATATTATATATATATATATATATATATATATGTTGTATATATATGCAGATAAATGAAAGAATATAATAATTTGCTGTATTTAGTCTGAAGAATACATTTTTAAAGTTATTGGGGAGAGACTGAATGAAATCTTTCACTAAGTCATACAATCCAGTGATTGGCATTGTTGCTGATATAGCTGGCGCAGCTCTGGTTAAAAATGTTGTGTTACCTTATGCCGTCTCGTTTAGGACTATCAGAGTAGCAACCTACAAAGACTGATGTCTTCTCCCCCTGATTCAGGAGTTTTTCGCCGCCTTTAAGGCGCCTTTGTAATGACTGCACAAACCGTTACATCCTAGGATTGGTTTTTATTAAATTTCATCACAGTGACATAATTAATAAGAGTTCTGGTATGATTAGGTAGAATCTGTTTAATAACAAGAGAATTCTAGAGCAAATTAATCAGACGTTTTCATGAATTAATGTATGAAGTGTTCCACCGTAAGCTGTAAGTGCTTTTGTTCGTGGGTATTTCTGTATGTGTATGTAGATCTATATTTATTTCTGTGCAGGTTATGTGTGCCAATATATGCATGGTACCTATATTTATGTATGTGTATTGGTTTATATATATACATCTGTGTATATATATATATATATATATATATATATATATATATATATATATATATATATATATACACGTGTGTGTGTATATACATATATATATATATATGTGTGTGTGTGTATATATATATATATATATATATATATATATATATATATATATGTATGTACATGTATAAATATATTCATATATACATATGCGCGTGTGTGTGTGTGTGTGCCTATGTACGCGTATGCATATTATAGATCAAGTACCTTCTATTGAATTTACACTCGAGTCAAAGAAAAAAAGAATGTTTACCTATTTTCGACATTTGAATTACTTTTAATTGTAAAATTATTGTTTATAGGAAAAGGGCAAATCGTTTGACCTATGTACAGTTACTCAAGGTATTATATAAATACCGAAATTTCAGTTTTTTTTTAACGATGTTTCTTCGAGCCTTGGGAATAGTCAGTCCTTAATTTTTAGATCAAGAATTCAAAACCATTAGAAAAATAGGAAGAGGTCTATGCTATCCAACCCACATTATCGATATTTGTTACAATAATGTTTTAAAGAACTTCTAAGAAAAATGGGAAAGGGAAGAACTGTCCTTAAAAACCGTTAGCTTGTCACATCTTATTGGATTTCAAGCTGTGAAACCTTTTTTAGAGTTGTTTAATACAAGTGGATCCATCACATAATATGAAAATCATGCTTCTAAAAAATAGCCTCCAAAAAGATAGTAATATTGTATACAAAGCTCCTTACACTGGTTGTGATTCATTTTACTTAAATCATAGCAGTAAAGAATTAAATATCAGATTAAAACAAACCTGTAATAAAACATATGTTCCAGAGTGATATGGAAGACAAAATAAAGAGGATTACTAATAAGATTTCGATATTTATCCGTTGACCGTTTAGTGATCTCCCAACCTTTTTGTATTCCGTTAGAACTTATACCCGCCATATACTATTACACACTTGTTTCTGTATATCTTTAATAATAATAATAATAATAATATATTAATAATAATAATAATAATAATAATAATAATAATAATAATTCCTTTATTCTTTTATTGCTGACTCTGCCTTGATGATACCGAAAGTACTTTGCATATTGTTTTCACTTTTCCTTCGTAGCTGTAACTTTGTTCATATATATATATATATATATATATATATATATATATATATATATATATATATATATATACATATATATATATATTTATATATATATATATATATATATATATATATATATATATATATATATATCTTAGCTGACCAACCCAGAATTGCCCAGAACTCTGAATGTCAGCCAATAAACTCTCTCTCTCTCTCTCTCTCTCTCTTCTCTCTCTCTCTCTCTCTCTAAGTCATATGTATACCAAGTTTGGTTGAAATTGCTCAATGTGGTTCAAAGTGTATGTATGTGGCACACACATACATACAAACATACATACATCCAATTTTGTATATATAGACACACACACATACATACATACATATATATGTGTGTGTGTGTGTGTGTGTGTGTGTGTGTTAAGGGGTCAAATGACCCCAGTTAACTAAAAGGAGAGAACTGATGGCGAGACCTACCTTGGTTTGTTCCTATCACCTGTCATCCCTGTAGCTACCTGACAATTAATCATTAAATCTTAGGCGAATTCAGACTCTCACTTTACAAAAATATATTCTTTATTTTCCCAAAATAGCTAGCATAAAAATGGAATGAAATAAATTAAAGGAAATCCAAAGAAAATCATTAAACCACCTTTACTCTTCCATATATATACATATATCGAGCTACAATGTCCTTTAATATCTAATTCGCTCTACCTCGGAATTAATATATTTTCATATATGCTTAACCCAAGTACAGGTAAATCTATTATCGAGAAAAAAATTCCCCTTCGGTTAAGCATATATGAAAATATATTAATTCCGAGGTAGAGCGAATTAGATATTAAAGGACATTGTAGCTCGATATATGTATATGAATCACGGTAATGTGATATGACTTATGTAAAATGCTACGTGTTGTCAAAAGCGCTACCTAACTACCGGAGTCGAGGCGGGTTGATGTTGTCTCCAAACCAACGAATACTTCAGCGCGAGAAATTATTTGAGGTGAGAGACGACATATACCTTTAAGCCTCTCACGGTTTGGGTGGTATCGCTTCCACTGACGTTCCTGGATTTTGGATAATGTACCTGCGTTCCGCGCCAAGTACAGGTAAATCTATTATCGAGAAAAAAATTCCCCTTCGGTTAAGCATATATGAAAATATATTAATTCCGAGGTAGAGCGAATTAGATATTAAAGGACATTGTAGCTCGATATATGTATATGAATCACGGTAATGTGATATGACTTATGTAAAATGCTACGTGTTGTCAAAAGCGCTACTTAGCTACCGGAGTCGAGGCGGGTTGATGTTGTCTCCAAACCAACGAATACTTCAGCGCGAGAAAGTATTTGAGGTGAGAGACGACATATACCTTTAAGCCTCTCGCGGTTGGGTGGTATCGCTTCCACTGACGTTTCCTGGATTTATAATGTATCTGCGTCGCGCCCAAGTACAGGTAAATCTATTATCGAGAAAAATTCCCCTTCGGTTAAGCATATATGAAAATATATTAATTCCGAGGTAGAGCGAATTAGATATTAAAGGACATTGAAGCTCGATATATGTATATGAATCACGGTAATGTGATATGACTTATGTAAAATGCTACGTGTTGTCAAAAGCGCTACTTAACTACCGGAGTCGAGGCTGGTTAATGTCTCCAAACCAACGAATAGTTCAGCGCGAGAAAGTATTTGAGGTGAGAGACGGACATATACCTTTAAGCCTCTCGCGGTTGGGTGGTATCGTTCCACTGACGTTCCTGGATTTATAATGTACCTGCGTTCGCGCCCAAGTACAGGTAAATCTATTATCGAGAAAAAAATTCCCCTTCGGTTAAGCATATATGAAAATATATTATTAACCGAGGTAGAGCGAATTAGATTTTAAAGGACATTGTAGCTCGATATATGTATATGAATCACGGAATGAATGATATGACTTATGTTTATAATGCTACGTGTTGTCAAAGCGCTACTTAACTACCGGAGTCGAGGCGGGTTGATGTTGTCTCCAAACCAACGAATACTTCAGCGCGAGAAAGTATTTGAGGTGAGAGACGACATATACCTTTAAGCCTCTCGCGGTTGGGTGGTATCGCTTCCACTGACGTTCCTGGATTTATAATGTACCTGCGTTCGCGCCCAAGTACAGGTAAATCTATTATCGAGAAAAAAATTCCCCTTCGGTTAAGCATATATGAAAATATATTAATTCCGAGGTAGAGCGAATTAGATATTAAAGGACATTGTAGCTCGATATATGTATATGAATCACGGTAATGTGATATGACTTATATAATATATATATATATTATAGATATATATATCTATATATATATATATATATATATATATATCTATATATATATATATATATATATAAATATATATATAATATATATATATATAGATATATATATATATATATATATAGATATATCTAATTTTTTATATATTATAATATATATATATATATATATATATATGATATATATATATATATATATCTATATATATATATATATATATATATATATATATATATATATATATATAGATATATATAATATATATATATATCTAATATATATCTATCTCATATTCTATACGTAAGATTATAAATCTATATATATATTCTATATATATATATATCTATATATATATCTAATATATTCTAGTTAAAAAATATATCTATCGATCTTTATATATATATATACTATCTAGTATATATATATCCCATCTTTATGTATATATCTATTATATAACTATATTATATATTATATATATATATATATATATATATCATTCTATTATTTATATATATCTATATGCTATAGATTATTTTTTCTAGTATATATATATATATGAGAAGGCATCCCACTACCATTGCTGAATGCTGCCGTTTGGCAGATGATTGGCAAATGCGTCACCGCCAACTAAGCTCTCTTGACAAGGAAATCACAGCTCAAAGTTATATGTACTCAACGGCCCAGACCAAGAATAGACCCACCTCTAAGCCAGTTACTTGCAACTTCAAACAAACTGGACATAGCATTGAGCAGTGTCGCAACAAACCACGTGATAGCCAACACACTGTGCCATCGGCTACCCCTTTGAGCTTGGATGATGCATTGCCTCCCTGGGCCAGCAGCAGGCCTGCTCCTCCCTCTAACGGAACAGTACCACTCAGAGATTACAGCCGGAACTATTGCACTGCCTGCAAAGTTTTCGGACATTCTACCTTATGGGTGAAGTGCCCAAGACAGAATGCTATACCTGCCATTGCCTTTGCAGTAGCCATGCCCTCAGCCTTAGGCCCTCCAGCCAAAGGTCCTATTAATGTGGCACATCCCACAGGTAACCACCATGCACACAACGTTAGAGCTTTTGACGACTCTGGCGCACAGATCATTTTCATAAGAGAAGATCGAGTCCCCTACTGAGCCACCGTCAACAGACACAACCTCATTACTGTAGAGGTAATAAACCGCAAGATGATGATAATTCCTATGGTTCAACTGAGGGTCTCCAGACCATACCAATCAAAAATCTGCAGACTTGCAGTAGTTAAGTATCCTCCTGGAGGTTACGACGTCCTCCTAGGACACTCCTCCACAGATTATACTTAACACGCTGCCAGTGCCGCTTGACTGCTTGAATGCCCTGAGTAGTGCCATGCTCCATCCATCCTGGATGTTGAGCCACTCTCCAGTACAATTTCTGTGCCTGGCCCTGAATTCAATCCAGTGACAGAGCCCACATAGCATCTCCCCCATGAGATCCTCAATAGGGTACACTCTTATCTCATGGCTTGGCCCCGCCACCAGCGTCTGACTGATAGTTAACCCCATGTAAGGTCTTACAGGTAGTCTACAAGACTGATAGTTAACCCCATGTAAGGTCTTACAGGTAGTCTACTCAAACCTAGTGTAGTGCCCAATTTATCTGGGTGTGATGGCACCTAATCCAGAGAAGGTGCCCCTTGCTCCCTTCATACTTCTACTTCTCGCCCCTTCTGTTCCACATTTAAAACTGCTTAATAATCACATACTTCTTTCTGAGTACATGGTACCTTCATCCAGAGTCAGGTGCCCAGGCACTCCCTACGTCCCACTTTTGTAACTTATAGATTGATTTCCTTTGTACCTTTAATATTGATTCAAGTTGTAATGTTAACCCCCTTTTCTTTTGTCCTAGCTTTTACTCCTTATCCGACCCATTAAACTTGCTGTGCACTGGTGTAAGTTACACAGTGCCATCTACCAGTCATGCTGGTACAATTATTTGTTCATACTGACTAAGGTCAGACAATGGGTCAAAAATCCCCATATACATTATATTAATGTTTGTATGAAAATTTTATAATCAGCTAGGGTTAAAATTTCATTTTTGAATAGTTATGATAAACCCCAATTCATGAAATGCCATCGTAAAAGTTGAATAGGTAACTAATATTTAATCATTCAACTGTAAAATCATATTGAATTATTTACTACATATATTTCCTCATAACCTACAAGCCATGTAGAGTAAAACTTTAAAACTTAGCCAAATCTTGCAGGCAAACCTAGTTTCAATTTAATCTTAAGTTATATACATTGGGATGTAAAGCTGTAAGAGAGAGAGAGAGTAAGATTTCTTAATTAACCCTTCATGCTTGCTAAGACATTCACGACCGAAAAAGGCGTAAAATGTCTTTTTCTGTGGGGAGCTGTAACATATATACACGAGACGTATGTTGAAGCCCTCAGTTTTAAGATTCCAGTCTTTCAGGAGGCGTGGGTTCGAATCCCACCGCTGCCACCAAAAATCTGTAAACCACAAAGGAGGCACTAATACTGAACATGGTAGTGTGACCTACTTGAGATCTCTAATCAATGCACAAGAAATTTGCAAACATTAATTTGGGCACTGAATTAAACTCTGAGCTACAAAAATATACTTTATTTCTCAAAAGAAAACCAAGACTCTAACTATCCGAAACAGCTAGATTCAAGAAGTCAAATGGGAGAAAAAAGGTCATCTTATTCTTCAGGACTAGAACATAGAAAATGGACTGTTTGAAACATTAACTGGGTAAATGAACAATTCCAACAAATGATAAGCATCCCTAAAACTCCAACATATTAATTCCACAAAAATTGATTAGTTATGCAGCAAATAAAGTCGTCTCTTCAACACGTTCAACACCATTATAATTCGTCTCACAGAGGTCGACAGAGTGACAGATCGTCAGAGTTCCTCTAATGTCCATATTCAAAGTTTCTTGTGGTTTTCACGCACCCTTCATCTTCACTGCAAAGCTGGGCGGATAGTGCCTGAAATATTATGTGAAAAGGTTTACAAAGGGTGTAAAACATCACACACGAACAAACAAGCATTCTCGTAGGGCCACTCCCTTTAGATGACGTCACGATCGTGTAACTGGCTCATTATACAGGAAGAATTAATAACGTCACTCATTACGTATTTCGTAACTTCGGAGATTCCCAAATTACAGGTTTTCTTCATGCTATATTTTTCTTAGCAGGAAAGTAACTAATTTCAAATAACACTTATCTCTCACTGGTTCCGCCCACAGAAACAGACGCATCGTTCGAGGAATCTTCCATGCAAACTCAGGTTTTGTCAATGTGACCTCTAAGACAGTAAATTCTCCTTAACAAAGAACATTCACTTTTGCCTCTGTGAGAGCTAAAGCTGATATCTATCATTTCAAAGAATGTCATTGCTCGCCACATCCGTCCACCAACCATAGTTCAACAAAAAAAAAAAAACAATTTGAATATATATATATATATATATATATATATATATATATATATATATATAGATATATATATATATATATATATACATATATATATATATACATATATATATATATATATATATATATATATATATATATATATATATATATATATATATATCTAATATTATATGTCTGTTTATGAATACATTCGTGTCTGTATGTATTTACGGGTATGTATTTGTGTGTGTGTGAGTCTCAGGCTTTATACATAGCTTCTGTTCTATTGTATCCATGATGTGGCCGTTCATCTACATAAAATCCTCTGCGAAACCAATGCAAAAATTTCTCCATTAACAGAATTACGCGGCGTATTGTATACTGCAACTTAATGTATTGTTGATATCCGTAGCATTTATGTTGCCTTTTTTATATATATTCATATTGGGAGACATATTATTGTGTAGTGTATATTCATTAATAAACTAGTTTAAAGGTCAATACTTAGTCCAACGACTTTTTGTTTTCAGTAAACATTTGTTATCAGATTTCTCTCCCCCTAATCTGCATGTTAAGAAAACTTACTGGTGTACTACGTTCGTTCGCCTATGAAAGCGATGTTGATTTGTTCACGGTTGATGTGTTTTGGGATCTTAGCTGTCAAATCAGTATTCCATTAAAAAATGTCGACAGACAAAATCTCGTAAGCCGAAATGTCGACGGTCATAATGTCGACACTGTTTAAACATCAATGTCGATGTTTAAACAAAATGTCGACGGTCGTTACTCTTTACGTGTCAATATACCAGATGCCTTAAGCTGCAAAGAAATCTTAATTATGTAAATATGTGTACTGTAAATTTTTGACAATTTGCTACTCTGCATAACGGTCTGTACAAAAGCAAAATCCTTCAGAAAAAGAAACACTTCAGCTCGTATTGTAAAAGAAGCACCTCATTCAGTGAATATTAACGAACACTTAACAGTTATAACGAGAAAGGAAAATTTTTCACAGTTTTGAAGACGTGAATATTTATTCCATCTCGAGGAATCTTCAGCTTCTTAAAAGGAAAAAGGGAGATGGGTTTGTGGTGGGACCTTCGCTTGTGCTCCAACGGGAAAACAGCTCTACACAGTACTAAACGCCATGATACAGGAAAAAATAAAAGAACTCTTTTCTTGTGTATTGTGTTACAACTCACAAAAATTAAAATACAAATTACATAATATTCAGCCGGCATAAAAGTTATAACTTTCATCAAGTTTCATTACCTCTAGACTTCTAACGTTCAGCCATCAATTGTGTTGAAGTCTTTGGATGTTGGATAGAGCCTCTAGCGAAAGGTGCAAGGACCGGGTTTGCAGTGTTGGTCCAGTGGTATCTAAAAAGCAACGACCCTAGACATTTTCTCTATCGACATTTAGTCCATTGATATTTAAACAATGTCGACATTATAACCGTCGACATTTTGGCTGTCGACATTTAGTCTGTCGACTTTTTGACCCACTACCGGTCGAGACGCCAAAACTATTCCAGCAGTTGGTATTAGGGCCGCCCACACGCTGGACGAGTCTACGTAGACGCATTCCTTCTCTACACTTATAAAAGTAGGCTGAGACTGAGATGAGTCCTGGGCTGGACGACATCAGTCTGAACAAGAATTTCATTATCCATAAAGTCCTCTGTTTACAGAAATAAGAAAATGAGTATGTAACCTTATGTCAAGATACACAGACAAATCGTCACTTCAACTAGATATTTTTTAGTTGTTGTAATAGCTTTTAAGCCTTTCTTTCTCTTCCACGGAACAACATCGGGGGATTTGACGCTAAGGGAGCGTTAAACCTGCACCTTGCAAGGAAGAGGGTTCTTAGAGTTAGGGAAAGGGAACAGAGAAAGATTCAAAGCCTTTGCAGGAGCAGTGAGTCTGAGAGGGGGGTAGGCCGAGGGGAGGGGGTTGGTGGGAGATGCAAACACAAGAAACCTCAATACGTACTCTCAATTAGCGCAAGAGTCAGCTTATTTTATTCCGTTGTACTGTATATTTCTTAGTCCGATCATGACAATATCTCCCTGCAACTGAGGCGTCTTTTATCCTGGTGTATCCCAGCAAAGAGAAGGTGAGATACATTAAACAAGGAATAAAACCAATTGCTGTTATTTTCACCGGGAGAACCGGCCATCATTCACTCAGGCTGTCGATATCTTATGCCTCAGTGTGACCCAATGTAACTCACAGCAAACTCCTAAGGCTAAAGTTTCCAAGCACTGATTTCAGGGATGAGGTTGCTAGCCCTTGCCCTTGGCTTCACAGATGGTCGTGGCAACTTGAATACTCACGCTCGGTCCTCATGAGTGGTGACGTATCAGATTTCTAACCATCCCATCGTTGTGTAGTACTAATACGCGTTTTGTCGTTATTTTTTTTCATAACGTGCTAAATTGTACTCAGTTGGAAAGTAACTGTAGCCTGTTGTCTTGATTGTTCGTAAACGCGTTATGTGTCGCTGCACGAGGAAGGTGTTATCCCAGACGACGCATTCATTCTTACGCTGTGTTTCCTGTACCACTGGATCTGATGAACATGTCCTCCCTTCCCCCTGTTACCAAGTGTAATGAAGCAGCAATCCGATAACTGCCCTAATTAGCTGACTGAATTTCAATTCTTACCATTGTAACCCCACCATAATCCCTTGAAGTGAATTTCTGTTGCGATAAATTATTGTTCATATGAATGAAAGTGCTCGGTGTGAGGCGCTGACTAGCAAGTCAGCTGTGAAAGAATGGCAGCATCCAACATTGCTGCTGAGGGTGTGGGTGTCCGGTCAGCTTGCCCGCCTGACGCACTCACTCCTTTGTTTTTGAAGGGAGGTCCTTCAACCTTTGACCTGGCTGTCTTCCACAGGGCAGTAGAGCCACTCTTTTGCAAGGCAGGATTACAGGTCGTACACCCTGTGGAAGTTGATCTGGGGGTAGCTGCAAAGTCAACGTAATCTCATACTGTCTCTTATCCGAAGCTTTGCACTAAGTCGACTTAAGTCCCATAAAAGCTTTAAAGAATCATCCTTCTAAGGTAATTGAAAGTAGTTTTGGAAATTTTAGGGTTAAAAACCAAGATTTAATATGTTCCGTAACTTCCTCCTTTTTCTATTTTTTCTTCCTAATTCGCTGCCGCTGGTCACCCTTTCTCGAGAGGAAATGAGGTCCCACAACCGGCCTTCAAGAGATGACGTTATCATCTATGAGAGAAAAAAATTACCCTTTTTTTATCTAAATTTTGTATAGTTTAGGAGCAACTTTTGTCGCTCGGTAGGAGGGGATAATCAGGAAGTCATCATCAGAAGCCGATGTTTACTGGCAAAAGCAAAAAGTCCCTTTCGTAATTTAATTGGTCCGTATTTTCTCGCTAATGTCAATACTATAATTGAGGTAATGAATTCATTAGAGTGATGAGTGCACTGCGTTTAACTATTCCGCGTTCTGGCTAATAATATCAGCAATTAATTTGGTATTATTAAGATTGATGATCATTATTATTATCATCATCATCATCAGCGTTATTGTTATGATCGTTGTTGTTGTCGTTGTTTCATTAGTCACTTTGAAGGTGTGAGGGTTACTGCTTCAGTCAAGGGGCTCAGATACAAATGATACATTCCTTGTGTTACTGCTATTTCCAATTTGCGTATCTTTCCGACTGATCGTAAAATAACTTTATAATTTGGTTGATGAATATTTATATGAAAATAGATTTCCATTTTTTATCATAAACTCATAGTTCCCGTCGTTGTAGATAACAAAATATGTTCTCTTTTTTGTAGATGAGTGCTATTGAATGATTGAGATGGAATGAGACCTTTGGTTTTTCCCAATATTTAGACTTATCCAACCATTCTCGTTTAATCCATTGGGTTTCGTGTCTCTGTGACCCATCTGTTATGTTTGATGCATCCCAGTCCAGTCATCAGGAATCCGGTATACTACTTTTTAATATATGCATATATATATATATATATATATATATATATATATATATATATATATATATATATATATATATATAAGATAAACCCCCTTTTTGACAAAACTGCACAAATTGACAACCCTTACCTGTTGACAGCAGGCGCCCTCTATCTGCAAACATGTCATTAGGCTAATTAGCTCACGTAAATACAAAAATACACTATTTATTTCCCAAAGCAGATGAACATAAAATAGAATAAAATGATTAATAATTCATAGCGATAAAAACCCAAGTCTGCCCCACTCTCCTGGCTTAGTCTAAATAATCACTCCTAGACTCCAAATGGCAATTGTTACATTGTATTAGTCAAGTTTAGAGAATCCCGTCTCTAGTATCATGGTATAGAGCCCATCTGTAATAAAGATATATTTGTCACATTTCTTATAACAACAATATAAGTAAAGGGATACATTTCACAACTTCTCTCTTTTCAAAGGCAACTGTTTCTAAGTCATTTAAAATATGTGCCATACCTTGAGATGGGTTTTTCTCCCGATACTTGGTGTTCCCTCGACCGTCTTTCTTCCTATCACAAAGGAATGTGTCTTTCCCTCAAGTGCCTTGAACGGTCAGACCTATGATATATGTACAAACGAATGTACATACCCACCATGCCTCAAAACCGCCCGTGGCAACAGTACGGACACCAGAGCTTAAAAAAAAAAAACGCATCCACATCAGATTCCTTCATTCAAGAAGGCAGTCTCTAAGGCATTCTCTGTCTCCAAGCAAGAGCAGCTGATACAGTGCATAATTCACTAAACACAATCAAATTCATACCTGTAAGATATATATATATATATATATAATAATTCATATATAGAGAATTATATAGTAAGATAAAGATAATATAGAGAAATATATATATTATATATATGTGTATATATATATTATATAATATATATATACATATATATAAATGCACACACACGAATGTGTACATGTGTATGGATGCCTTTATGTATGTCAGTGTATCCTATGGATGTATGAATTTAAATGAATGGAATGAAATACTGTTTCAGTAAGCTGTAACCGAGGTATGCGACCTTCCTGGAAAAAGTGGGATGCCGTTTCTTAAAAACTAACCATATAATCTTCTTGAAAATAATCTCATTTTTCTCCACACACAAATTACCTCCACAAACCCGGTTGGAACTAACCTAATCTCATCCAATCTCTCCTAGGAGCATGGCCAAAAAAAAAGAAAACGGGGCTGTACGGGCTGGTACAATACTAGTATACATCTCGGAAATTTGCTTACATGGCAACTGTTTGCCAGGCGGCTCAGGAACATTATTGGCTCTGATAAATAAAATGTTGAGCTTTACTTGAAATTGTACAGCATTTGCTTCACTTCCGACGAATAAAAAACAAAGCAAATGCAATTGCTCGTAGCAATGTTTCCCATCCGATACTTGAGTTGAAAAGCAAATGCTTAATAATTATCAGTAATTGCTTCATTTCCTATGAATAAAACCAAGCAATTGCTTATGCTTCGAAGCAATAGCTTTCAAAATTTTAAGGGTAGCATATGAGGTGCTTGAACCTCCAGTGAACCCTCACATGACCGGCAGGTTTTTTTAATTCAAGTTTTATTAGAGGAAAACTCATCAAAATTGCCGTATGGTGTTATATATATATATATATATATATATATATATATATATATATATATATATATATATATATATATATATATATATATCACAGTAGATGCACGTGACTTTATTAAATAAGCGAATACCACAGGAATATGTCGAGGTAGAGAGAAATTGTAATTTGAATTTTCTTGATGTAACTGTCCATAGAAATGATAGAAATTTCACCTTTCCGGTCTTTCGAAAATCAACTAACATTGCCTCTTTTGTTAACGCCTTTAATATGTTTAATTTTCTGTTTTTTTACTGGGATTTACCTAAGGGCTTTACGTGTCTGTAGCCCATGGTTTATTGATGCTGAAATTAAAACTATTTATGTTCCTTGAAACTTAAATACCCAAGGACGTTTGTAGATATGGCATGGAAGAGAGCTAGGAAAACATTTAATTTAACCAATGACAAAGTGGAATTTAGTAAGCATAATATTTTAAAATTACTCTTTGATGAAAGGTTTATAGAAGTTCCTAGAATTTTAAAGCTTTTTAACATAAATGTTGTTTTCAGTAATATTAATGTCGAGTTTAGTAATTAAAAATTCTCCTGAAGATCTTCCCGGCTGCATATATGAAATTCCTTGCAAAAAGTGTGATAAAGTCTATTACGGACAAACCGGTAAATCTCCTTCACAACGTCTCAAACACCACCAATATTCTGTGAGAACTGGACAAATATCGAATGCATCATTCATACATATGAGAGATTTCGCTCATCCTATTAACTGGAGTCAAGCAAGAGCCTTAATTCCATGTAATGACACAGTTAAAAGGAATATCATTGAATCTTGTTTCATCAAGTCAAATAATGGAAATGTTCTAAATTTAAGTGTTGGTTTATTTAAACTTGATGTCTTCATAATAAAAAAAGTTGTAGATGAATAAAATTAATATATTCGGTTTTTATATGTTTTGGACTATATGGATACGTTGTAGTTTCTGTTAGGGTTAAATCTATGTTTAGGTTTGTGACCGTGTGATATCCGATAATCTTGGATTATCTCTTTGATTTTTACCCTTTTGACAATTAACCATCTGGTATTCTTGATCTTTTTGTTTGTCTGATAAGTCTCTTTCCAACTGCATTTCATTCGTTCCTTGACAATCAATGGCTTAGTAAAGACGAAAGCGCTTGGATTTCTGCCTATCATTTTCCTGTGGAATTCGCTTACATATGTTTGTGTGTGTATAGGATTTATAAGTAATATAATTTGTATATTACATGTGTGCTATATATTATATATATATATATATATATATATATATATATTTTGACCGAATGGCAGACCTGGGTCACTCATGGAGGACTATTCACCACCTGTACAGGTTGGTGCGACTCTCGAAATAATTATCAAGAAGTCTAAATAGACCAAAAACGCCCAAATGGGCTCTCTCACAGGCTAAAAGCATGTATATAGAGAGAAGTGACTTTGAATTTCAGGTCTGCCTAATCAAAAACAACCATTCCAATGTCAAACCTCCCCACTACATGCAAGGAGAGCCGTTCCAAGAAAGAAGAAGAACAGCGCAATCCATCCATCAACTGTTTCCATCCATGTTACCATGTTCACCTATTTTCGCCTTGACAGGTGTTTACCTTTTGTGTGACTTCTCATTTATTTTCCGTATTTTGGGATTATTATCCTCATCCTAATGTGAGTTTTTATCATTAATCATTCCTTATAGCCCATAGTTCATTTTGGTGTTTTCTTTTGCCAAATACTACGTATTTCGTTGTTAATGGGCTTGTCAAGACTGTGTACTCATCCTGACCAGCGACGGCCAATTGTTGTCAGTCATAATGAACTAGGGGGTTCGCTTATATTCCTATGTTCTAAGTAAGTTAGCCTATAGCTTTAATATTATTTGTTGTGTGTTTTTTATTCATGTTTTACCTTTTCTAGACTGACCTAGGGTCAGTTTTGATATATATGTGTGTGTAAATAACTTTGCGGGATATGTTTTTTATCCCTTCATGAGAGGGTAGGCTATGGTTAGGTACCATCCCCTCCCCCACCCCGCCCTCCCCTTCCTTGAGGTGTGCTCCCCAGCTGGTAGCCCTCCCCTCTCGGTCTTCGGCCAGGGGTGTTTGGGGTACCTTTGGTTCTCCCCCTATCAGCCTTTTGATGGTGAGTAGGAGAACCCCGTGAGTTATCTCGTCCTTCGCGGCAGCGCTGTCTCACGGAGGGCGCAGTACGATATACCTCTTCTATCCTGAACCAGGTATCTGTTCAGGATAGGTGGAAGAAGGCGGCAGGACCGCTTCCTTTGAATTAAGGGTGTATTTACTTGAGCGGCATACCATTTCATGATTGGTTTTTAGCAACGCGGCAGACATTCAGATGCTAATGTCTGCCGCGTTGGCGATTCCTCTTCTATCCTGAACCAAGATTCTGTTCAGGAAAGGTGATGAGGCGGCAGGACCGCTTCCTTCGAGTTGAAGGTGTACTTACTTACTTGAGCGGCATACTATTTTATGAATGGTTTTTAGTAACGCGGCAGACATTCAGATTGCTAATGTCAGCCGCGTTGGCGATACCTGATCTATCCTGAACCAGGTATCTGTTCAGGATAGGTGGAAGAGGCAGCAGGGACCGCCTCCTTCGACTTGAGGGTGTATTTACTTGAGCGGCATACTATTTCATGAATGGTTTTTAGCACGCGGCAGATATTCAGATTGCTAATGTCTGCCGCGTTGGTGATATACCTCTTCTATCCTGAACCAGGTATCTGTTCAGGATAGGTGGATGAAGGTGACAGGACCGCTTCCTTTGATTTGAGGGTGTATTTACTTGGGCGGCATACTATTTCATGAATGGTTTTCAGCAACGCGGCAGACATTCAGATTGCTAATGTCAGCCGCGTTGGCGTTAATGACGCCTGGTGTGTGTATATTTTTCTTTTATGTTTTTTATTCATTCCCTTTCTACAGTTTATATTGCTTTAGTCCATTTATCAGCCTTACCTGCCGCCCCCGCCCCCGCCCCCTTTTTTCATAGTAGCTGCAGGATTATACTGATTGCATTTTGCTGCAGTTGCCGCGATTGCAGCGGCAGGACTTTGAAGGGATTGAATACCTTGATTACATATACCCTGCCGCCCCCCCTCCCCTTTCCATAGCAGCTCTAGGATTGCCCATAGTTACATTTTGCTGCGGTTGCGGCAGCGGGGCTAAAATTGCAATAATGCTTGTTGCTGCGTTGCCGCCTTAAGGTGTGCCGCCCTAAAGTGGGATGCCACCCTTGGGCGGCAAAGGATTTTTTGATGATTTAAACTCAATAGGAAATCCTTCTTCCAGAATGCCCTGCTGTGAATGCAATCGCGAATGCATCACGCAACAGAGGACATAACCCACGACTCGTGCATGGAGCAATTTGTGGCAACTGTGATGGACTATGGGACAAGGCCGTAATTTGGCCCAAACGAAGGCGCCATCATCGCCTTTAAGGCGCTTACTGCCTGAATTTATGAGTTTGGGGAAAAACTGTTCATGATGTTCATCAGAATTTAAGACACATACTGCGCCTGGATTTGACTCTTCCTGCTGGATCTCAATCCAGGGTCGGTAATTTCTTTGTCTTTGCTCAAAATGTTGATTTTTTAGGTTTAGTCTTGTTTCCTGAACTACTCCTGAAGACTTTCCTTTGACGCTGTCCTCTATAGCAGATAATGGACGACCAAGAAGAGGAGTCTTTATCTGCAATTGCACAGGATGTGGCTTCCTCAAGGGCTTCTTCTCTGCCGTGAGGTGGTTCTTGAAGTTGATGCATCTCGGAACCTACCCGATGCGATACTGGAATCTCAACAACTGTAATTTCTAAGCCTTCTCCTGCGGCCTTTAAAGAACTTCCTATACATGATAATTCTAGTCTGCCGCCCTGCCAAAGAAGTCATGCTCGGCATCTAGCGCCAATCTAGATCTCGTGGATTCACACACTTTCAGGGGAAGTCGACATCCAATCCTCTGCAGCTTCTCCCACGGTTTTATGAAGGGTGGCTCGTCCAAAGACCCCATCTCTTCAGCAGTGACTCAAGAAGAATGTATTGCCTCTGCCGCCCTTACACAGTCGCCTCCTAGGTCCCAGTTAGACCCCTTCCGCCTCAGGGCGCGCCCTCTCTGGCTAATTCTCAGGATACCTTGGAGATTATCCTTGGAGCAATTAGGGATATGCAGCAGAGGATTGTTACTCTAGAGGAAACATCCCTTTAAGAATCTCACTATGATTCCTCGTCTGACGCCACCTCTATCCAGAAGAATATTTCATTAATTAGAAACTCTCAGGAGGCACAGGTTCAAAGAGACGTGGCTCCTCCAAGAAACAATGGGCATCATCCCAGTCCGTCAGGCTTATGAGGCCCTTTTTGATCGTCTTACACCCGATCCTGCTGCTATATCAGAATGGAACGACAGCCCCTTCCATCCTCCAGATTCGAAGGGGGAAAGGGCAATAGTCATCCATCTAAGAATTTTGTCCCCTACTCTAGTACGGGATGGACCCAAGGGCAGAGGTAGGATGGAAGATTCATAAAAACAGCGACCCCGAGTAGGGATAACCTGGAAAGAAGACTCCATTTCTCCCATAACATCTACGGAATACATTAAGACATTTAAAAGGGGAGAATTTTGTTCTCATGGAACAGCCGTCTTGTTCAATTCTGACAGATTGCAGCCGCTCCTAAGAATACTGTTCAAGACGAGCTAGGTGCACATCAGAACTTCCTCAGCTCATTGAACATGACCATCGCAGCGGAAGTACTAAAGTTAGTATAATCCTGAAGTTTTACCAGAATACTGCGCTAATAAACAGTTCCCCTAGGACTAGTCCCGAAGGATAAGATTTTTTTTACGTGGCTAGGAACCAGTTGGTCACCTAGCAACGGGACCTACAACTTATTGTTGGATCCGAACCACATTATATCTTGAAATTAATTTCTATTACCAGAAATAACTTTCTCTGATTTAGCGTTGGCAGAGCCGAGAATCAACTCGTCCAACGAGGAACTAATGGAAGTACCAACCAGACAGACCCTAAAGAGGATCCGAACTCTCAGCTCTATGCTTTGTTGAAGATGCCCTTACAGCCATGGTAGACAGCCTACAACCTCTTCGCTAGAAAGAATATGAATTGAGGAAGCTCGCACTTCCGGGCTGTTTTATGAAAAATACTCTGGTTTTAAAGTTCCTCAGTCCAGATCCGCTTTCAAAGAACCTCTCTCATGAGGACGCCTGGGAAGGAGTAGTCACCCAAGCTGTTCATCAGGCCAAGTCAATGCTGACCATGCTTGGTTTTGGGATCCTGCTATGAAGCGCCCTTTCTCACAAAACCTTGGGTAACTTCAGAAGGAATTACCAGAATCAGTACACTTCTTCATCTTCTAACAGATGTCCCCCGAGGTACCTCAAGAGGTCGTGGAAAATGTAACCTCGGGTCAGAGGTATGATGTCTCCAGGCACCCCTAGATGTAACCAGTCTTCCAGGGGATGGGGTAAAATCTTTTTAGAATTTGAGGGTTGGCAGGAGACTCCAATACTTTCATCAATATTGTACAAGAGATTCAGGGTCTTGCAATCATAAAGGGGCTGAGGTGGGAGTGGTGCAGTTCTCCATCACACTTCCGTTCATTCTTTCAGGCTTCAATCCACAACTCAAAGAATTTGTTTCATACATGATGAAAATCAGGCAATAGAGGAGACGACCTCCCTCCTCTTTTCAGGGCCCTTATTTCAGTCCCGAGAAAGATACAACAAAAGACAGATCATCTTGACCTGTCAACCCTCAACAATCAATACAATGTCTGACCTTCAGAATGACAACTTTGCAAGACGTAAGATCGTTGTTGCCAGTAGGAGCTTTTGCCACCTCCATCGACTTGAAAGACGTCTATAGGCATATTCTGAATTTCCGATACACCCATATTACAGGAGTTCCTCGGATTCAGTCTAGAAGGGAAGAAGTTTCGTTTCAAAGCTCAACATCGCTCCAAGAGTATTCACGAAGATCTGCTGTCCAATTCTGAGGGAACTCAGGCAGAAAGGTATCCAGGTATTGATATACCTGGACGACTGGCTGATATGGGCGAATTCGGGAGTGAGTTGTTTAAAGGCAACAAGGATTGTTTTACAGACCCTGTCTGAGTTGGGGTTTTTTCTTATCGACCTGAAGAAATCAAGATTAACTCTGGAACAGACTTTCAGTGGCTGGGGGTGGTTGGGACACCACTTCTGGTACCCTGTATCTGCTGAGAGACAAGGTCATGTCTCTATCTCGGACCCTTTCGTTATTTTTTTGAAGCAAACATCAGTCTTGTCGGCAAGTGGAGCAGATGTTGGGGAGGCTCAATTTGCATCATAGTCGACCCTGTGGGCAAAGCCATTTTAAAGGGCCCGAATCACTTTTATCACGAAGACCAACAGAAAGCAAAGGAATCAGTTATGTTCATTCCCTCCTTTCATCAAGAAGCTTTAGAAAGATGGATGTATCCAGAGATTTCTCGGCAGTGATTCCTTTCTGTCCACCTCCACCCAGTCTGGATGTGTACACAGATACCTCCCAGACAGGCTAGGGGATTCACACATCTGCAGGGCAGATGTTTCAGGGTGCATGGTCTCATCCTCTCTCAACTTGCATATAAATATTTTAGAGATACCCGTCGTGCATATTGCCATCAAGAAGCTGAATCTCCAGCCAGGGATCCACTTCAGATTACACTCAGACAGCGCAACAGCAGTGGCGTGTCTGAACAGGAAGGGTCTGGGAAATCAAAGCCTCTTAGTGAGTGGACACTCTATTCTGAGGTTTCTTCAGAGGAGAAAACAATAACAATGACAAAGCGTTTCACGTGGCAGGGGTGAGAAATGCTATTTCAGGTGCGTTATCCAGAAGCCATCTAATACATCGGAGTGGTCTCTGGATGAGACATCCTTCCACTATGTTTGCTCCCAGTTGGAGATGCCCCAATTAGATCTTTTGCCACGAGAGAGAATTCCCAGTTACCTCACTTCGTTTCTCCAGTGATCGACCTCCTAGCAGTGGAGATCGACACCCTCACATGGGACTGGAACAGGTGGCAAGTAATTTACCTGTTTCTTCCAACAAAGATGATCCTCAGAGTGCCCAGTTATTTGGAAAACTTCAGAGGAAAAGCAAAGCTGATAGCCCCATTGTGGACTGCCCAGCCTGGTCCCTCTATTGCCAGCAAAGGGCAAAAAGAAAGACTCATAATCCTAAATCCAGTACTCTCGCAACTAGTTGGGAGGAATCGTTGCTTTTATGCCTCAAAGATTCTCCTCCAACTAGCTTGCTGGAGTTTATGATTAAGATTCATAACAAGTTATACTCTAGTGATTCAGCAAGAATTTTATTTAAATCCTTAAGAACTTCTACCAATAGACAATATCAGACTGTGTGGAACTCTTTTTGTCATTTTATTAGATCTAATATTAGTAAGATTTCAGTGGAAACTATTTTAGCATTCCTGAGAAATCTTTTTAATGACGGACATTTATCTCCTACCACAATTTCAACTTATAAGCCTGCATTATCTGATCCTCTTAAGCTTGCTTTCAACATTGATGTATCGGTTCATCCATTTCCAGAATTTATGAAAGCCCTTTTTTAACATCAAACCCATGATTCCTTGTACAAAGTTTCTTTGTCTTCAGATAAGGTTTTTAAACTTTGCATTGTCTTCAAGGTTCCAAGAGAACCCTTGTGTTAAAGAGTTTATATATTACATTGTTTCTAATCTCATTTACTACTGAGCTCATATGAATTTCTTGATTTTTCTTCAGAGAGGGTCAGACTGTTTCCTGATCCAAAATGTTTTGGCCAAGAATGAACGTCCTAATTCTAGACGTGAACTGATTTTTATCACTAGACTTAAGGATGATTAAGGAGGTCGTCATCCTTTATGTCCAGTGCATAAGTTGGAGAAGTACCTTGTTTAGACTTGCAATACAAAATTTTCGAAAAATATTTTGTACACCCAGAAAACCTTTCTGACATATCAATTAATAAGTTGAGACTATTTATGCGTCAATTTATTCGTTGGGCTGATCCAGGTTCCTTTCCCAGAACTCACGATTTGAGAAAAGTCGTAACTTCTTTTGCTTTCCTAAAAGTATGAATAGCAAAAGAATTTGTGATCTTGTTGGATGGTCTTCTATAACGTTTTCAGAAACATTATTTGAAGGAGATGTCTATTATTTCCTCGTCTTTTATCGTGCTGGGTTCTGAATCTGGAAGCATATCTTCACAAATCTAATTAATTGGTTTTATATACGTCATTTGTTATCTATTTGTACATAAGGTACTATTTCATATTGTCTAAATATATATTTCTATTATAAGTATATATTTAGATTACAATTTATGTCTGTGTTAACAACATAATGGGGTTGATGTCATGGTATCAACTGGATAAAGTATACATATTAAGTATATGTATACTTTATTTCATTTTTTCTAGTACCGATATCTATCTTTTTAGGTCTGCCTTTATTAATTTTTGAGTTTTGTGGATTATGATTTGGTTAAGGGTTTTTTGAGTAAAAATACTTGTTTACTGCATTTAATTTATTCAATTCTTAACAGAGTCAAGATTCAGAATACTTATATTTAATTTATAGTAATAATGAATAGTTCTCATTATTTCACAATTTCCAATTGATATTAACTCAGGTGTATCCCTTCCATTCCAGCATCGTATTTCCTTTCCCTTCCCTTCTTTCCCTTGTCATAAAATTCCCTTTTTTATGACTCTTGGTAAATACTCCATGAGTGACCCAGGTCTGCCATTCGGTCAAAAAAGGAGGTTTGACGAAGGAAAACATTATTTTGACCAAGGCAGACCTGGGTCACTCGACCCCCACCCTTCATGGTTTTTCTTTCCTTTTACATTTCACACAATTCGATAACCACTATATTAACTCAATAGTGAACATGGTAACAATGGATGGAAACAGTTGATGGATGGATTGCGCTGTTCTTCTTCTTTCTTGGAACGGCTCTCCTTGCATGTAGTGGGGAGGTTTGACATTGGAATGGTTGTTTTTGATTAGGCAGACCTGAAATTCAAAGTCACTTCTCTCTATATACATGCTTTTAGCCTGTGAGAGAGCCCTTTGGGCGTTTTTGGTCTATTTAGACTTCTTGATAATTATTTCGAGAGTCGCACCAACCTGTACAGGTGGTGAATAGGTCCTCCATGAGTGACCCAGGTCTGCCTTGGTCAAAAATAATGTTTTCCTTCGTCAAACCTCCTTATATATATATATATATATATATATATATATATATATATATATATATATATATATATATATATATATATATATATATATATATCTATTTCACTTTACTATGTTAATAGAATATTCTACCTAAGCAGGAGATAAAAGAACCACTGCTATAGCAACAACTGCAAAAGTCCTTAACTACTACTACAAGTACCACAAATGCCCCTACCATTTCTCATTGCCGATATAGTAATTTTGAATTAATATTGGAACTTTTGGTATCACATAATTAGTCGGCCCATCTGCTGTTTTCAAATCAAATATAGTACGTATTCACATCCTCTAGCAGTACTGTGAATACAGAGGGGGAAAAAATAACTGAATTTGTGAAAAAAACGATTTGGTTCAGAGTTAAGGATATCCAAGAGCACTTCAAGAATCATTTATAATTGCCGTGTTCCATATTGCATTCAAATTAAACTCATTCTGATTGAAATGAATGATAATCAAAGCCAAACTAACCAGAAAACTCAAATGAGCCTCTACGTTTATATGTATATCGGTTAGGAATGTCTAAAACTTATGAGGAGCACTTGACTGGGCCTCTAAGCAAAAGCTCGGAACCCATTAAGCAAAAGGTAGCAAACGTTGATCATTTATATTCATAAGATTTTAAGCAATTACTTTTTGCCCAGGCTTTTGCTAACTTTGCTACTCAAGCTTTTACTTTAAGCAAATGCTTGTTTTTATTTATTATTATTATTACGTGCCGTGTTGACGAACTGATCTTCTCACTTGCATGGTTGAGGGTTGCCCTCGGAGCCCGGACAAGGATGGCCTAATATCAAACCAACGAATGAATCACTTATTAATTGGTATCATGCTGGTAGTCAGTATCCTGGTAGCTTAACTAAACAACATTGCATTTAAAGGAAATTAGAATTATAATTCTTTTTTATTCTTCTAGTATTTTTTTCCCTTTAAGAACTGTTGTATTACATTTTTTTTCTGTGACTTGGCCTACACCATTATTTTATGTCTGAAGAAGGCTCTCTTTTAGCACAAAATTTTTATCCCCTTATGTTTTGCGTATACAGCGTTAAAAGACAAAAATGATTATTACTATTTATTACACTGTTTATCATAATCAAAATTTAGAAATATGCTGAATATCAACCGCTAAATGTTTGGCGAGACCTACTGATCCTTCTCTGATTTTTGTGTAGCTGGATATCCATTTATAAGCATTTTGATTTTCGTCAAGAAGGATTAGTGTTCAATTGGATTTTTGTAAACAATAATGTATTCTTTTACAGAAGTGACGCAAATATATGATTGATCATTGATCATTTTATGACTGGTCCCATAAATTTTTCCACTTGGTCTAATTCTAAGCCTGCGTACTTGAGGATTGAAATATTCACGGCTCGAGAGAGGAAATGTTTATGCTCTTCATGGTCAGGTAAAACAGGAAAACAAAAATAACGTGTATCCATATATAATTAGCATCAAGAATAGTTAGTAGATGATACTGATAGTGAGTAAGAAGTCGATTTGATTGATACGTAACATTAAAGAAATTTCATTTGGCAAAAAGAGTAGCTAACCAATTCAACCGATGTAAACAGAGAACAACATAAAAAATAAGTTGTTTGATCCTTTCGAACTTAATTAAAGAAAAACAATACTAAATTATGTTTCTTCCATTTATTCACCAACTCTAGCCAGTTTCAGTTCATGGATGTTATTCTCATTCTGATACTTAGTGTGACCCCAAAAGCCCGATAACGCCGTTCACATCTAGGCCTATGTGACTCGCATTAAACCATTCAGCTGAAAAAAAAAAAGATTGCTAATTTCCTTATTTGATTTACTTGCTTTCTCTTTTCGTTTATAAAAATATCTCTCAATTCAACGTTTTTATGATATAAAAAGAAAATTGTTAGATTTGTACATTGTACAGTAAGTTCCAGAAGTGAAGCGATAAATCTCAGAATTGATCGTACTTCTATAGAAACTCATGGGGTTGCCAGTTAGTATATTTTATTCCAATTATTGTCATCCTATTTATCTGATAATATGTACTGGTGATTAACTGTATAAGCGCACAAAGTATTTCCCCAGTTCAGTAATTGTTTATAAGTAGAAAAAAGAATTTCCCCAAAGAAACATCTGCGGCTTCCAAAGTGTGATATGAAGTGTTCACCCACCCAGAGTGGGCAGCAGGAACCGTGTGCATAAGCATTAGCCTAATATTTGTTTATTAACTTTCTACTTTTATAGCGTTATATCGAAAGTTATTATGATTTCTTTGATAAAGCACAGAGAAGTTTAGCATCTGATTAAATGAAATACAAAATAAGACAAGTTGTGTAAAAAAAAAAAAAAAAAAAAAAAAACGAAATCCAAGTTATGTGCGCGTTTAGCGTTGGTTACATGGTTAGGCCTATTTCACGAATCAAGGAAATACATTTTCCAGCTTGTTACTTAATAATTTCATGGAATTTCTCGATTGCGCAGATTTTTTGCATGCGGAATTGTGTTCAGGGTCGCACCAAACAAGTATTTTCGAAGGTTTCCACCTTTTTTTTTTTTTCAGTGCATATGTGAGACTATTCTTGTCCATACGATCCGGAGTGTGAATATGCTTGGCGAGCATTATCTTAATTCGAGTGTCCCCTGTTATGCCTTCTCTCTCTCTCTCTCTCTCGTCTCTCTACTCGTCTCTCTCTCTCAGACGTTTTTATCTATCAGGAATAAACAGAGGTCTGTTTTAAGAATCGAGCACTAGGCCTATTGGTCATGCCTGGGGGCGCTTCTTTTATATATATATATATAGATATATATATATATATATATATATATATATAATACATACATCCCCCCACCTGGATCGAACTGATTACTGGTTGTCAGTGGAAATATGAATTTGGGTGATATCACTCCTTTATGATACGCCCACTTACGCAAATTCAGTCTTAATTTCACGGTTGGGATATGATTCGAAGATTTGAGGTAATAGGTTGAAGTGAAAAAGGTGGAGTTTGTATTGTGGGTAGAGGTAGAGGTAGATGGGGTAAGGGGTGGTTGGGGTCTGTCGTCTCCCTACTTAACCAGATGGTGATTTTACGGGTGTTCTGGTTGTTTGCGACCGACTTTATTATTCTTTTTGACCGAATGGCAGACCTGGGTCACTCATGGAGGACTATTCACCACCTGTACAGGTTGGTGCGACTCTCGAAATAATTATCAAGAAGTCTAAATAGACCAAAAACGCCCAAAGGGCTCTCTCACAGGCTAAAAGCATGTATATAGAGAGAAGTGACTTTGAATTTCAGGTCTGCCTAATCAAAAACAACCATTCCAATGTCAAACCTCCCCACTACATGCAAGGAGAGCCGTTCCAAGAAAGAAGAAGAACAGCGCAATCCATCCATCAACTGTTTCCATCCATTGTTACCATGTTCACCTATTTCGCCTTGACAGGTGTTTACCTTTTGTGTGACTCTCATTTATTTCCGTATTTTGGGATTATTATCCTCATCCTAATGTGAGTTTTTATCATTAATCATTCCTTATAGCCCATAGTTCATTTTGGTGTTTTCCTTTTGCCAAATACATACGTATTTCGTTGTTAATGGGCTTGTCAAGACTGTGTACTCATCCTGACCAAGCGACGGCCATATTTGTTGTCAGTCATAATGAACTAGGGGGTTCGCTTATATTCCTATGTTCTAAGTAAGTTAGCCTATAGCTTTAATATTATTTGTTGTGTGTTTTTTATTCATGTTTTACCTTTTCTAGACTGACCTAGGGTCAGTTTTGATATATATGTGTGTGTAAATAACTTTGCGGGATATGTTTTTTATCCCTTCATGAGAGGGTAGGCTATGGTTAGGTACCATCCTCCCCCACCCCGCCCTCCCCTTCCTTGAGGTGTGCTCCCCAGCTGGTAGCCCTCCCCTCTCGGTCTTCGGCCAGGGGTGTTTGGGGTACCTTTGGTTCTCCCCCTATCAGCCTTTTGATGGTGAGTAGGAGAACCCCGTGAGTTATCTCGTCCTTCGCATGGCCCCACAGCGCTGTCTCACGGAGGGTGCAGTACGATATACCTCTTCTATCCTGAACCAGGTATCTGTTCAGGATAGGTGGAAGAAGGCGGCAGGACCGCTTCCTTTGAATTAAGGGTGTATTTACTTGAGCGGCATACCATTTCATGATTGGTTTTTAGCAACGCGGCAGACATTCAGATTGCTAATGTCTGCCGCGTTGGCGATTCCTCTTCTATCCTGAACCAAGATTCTGTTCAGGATAGGTGGATGAAGGCGGCAGGACCGCTTCCTTCGAGTTGAAGGTGTACTTACTTACTTGAGCGGCATACTATTTTATGAATGGTTTTTAGTAACGCGGCAGACATTCAGATTGCTAATGTCAGCCGCGTTGGCGATACCTGATCTATCCTGAACCAGGTATCTGTTCAGGATAGGTGGAAGAAGGCAGCAGGACCGCCTCCTTCGACTTGAGGGTGTATTTACTTGAGCGGCATACTATTTCATGAATGGTTTTTAGCACGCGGCAGATATTCAGATTGCTAATGTCTGCCGCGTTGGTGATATACCTCTTCTATCCTGAACCAGGTATCTGTTCAGGATAGGTGGATGAAGGTGACAGGACCGCTTCCTTTGATTTGAGGGTGTATTTACTTGGGCGGCATACTATTTCATGAATGGTTTTCAGCAACGCGGCAGACATTCAGATTGCTAATGTCAGCCGCGTTGGCGTTAATGACGCCTGGTGTGTGTATATTTTTCTTTTATGTTTTTATTCATTCCCTTCTTTCTACAGTTTATATTGCTTTAGTCCATTTATCAGCCTTACCTGCCGCCCCCGCCCCCGCCCCCTTTTTTTTTTTCATAGTAGCTGCAGGATTATACTGATTGCATTTTGCTGCAGTTGCCGCGATTGCAGCGGCAGGACTTTGAAGGGATTGAATACCTTGATTACATATACCCTGCCGCCCCCCCCTCCCCCTTTCCATAGCAGCTCTAGGATTGCCCTAGTTACATTTTGCTGCGGTTGCGGCAGCGGGGCTATAATTGCAATAATGCTTGTTGCTGCGTTGCCGCCTTAAGGTGTGCCGCCCTAAAGTGGGATGCCACCCTTGGGCGGCAAAGGATTTTTTGATGATTTAAACTCAATAGGAAATCCTTCTTCCATAATGCCCTGCTGTGAATGCAATCACGCAACAGAGGACATAACCCACGACTCGTGCATGGAGCAATTTGTGGCAACTGTGATGGACTATGGGACAAGGCCCGTAATTTGGCCCAAACCGAAGGCGCCATCATCGCCTTTAAGGCGCTTACTGCCTGAATTTATGAGTTTGGTTTTGGGGAAAACTGTTCATGATGTTCATCAGAATTTAAGACACATACTGCGCCTGGATTTGACTCTTCCTGCTGGATCTCAATCCAGGGTCGGTAATTTCTTTGTCTTTGCTCAAAATGTTGATTTTTTAGGTTTAGTCTTGTTTTCCTGAACTACTCCTGAAGACTTTCCTTTGACGCGTTGTCCCTCTATTTAGCAGATAATGGACGACCAAGAAGAGGAGTCTTTATCTGCAATTGCACAGGATGTGGCTTCCTCAAGGGCTTCTTCTCTGCCGTGAGGTGGTTCTTGAAGTTGATGCATCTCGGAACCTACCCGATGCGATACTGGAATCTCAACAACTGTAATTTCTAAGCCTTCTCCTGCGGCCTTTAAAGAACTTCCTATACATGATAAGTTCTAAGTCTGCCGCCCTGCCAAAGAAGTCATTGCTCGGCATCTAGCGCCAATCTAGATCTCGTGGATTCACACACTTTCAGGGGAAGTCGACATCCAATCCTCTGCAGCTTCTTCCCACGGTATGAAGGGTGGCTCGTCCAAAGACCCCATCTCTTCAGCAGTGACTCAAGAAGAATGTATTGCCTCTGCCGCCCTTACACAGTCGCCTCCTGGTCCCAGTTAGCCCCTTCCGCCTCAGGGGCGCCGCCCTCTCTGGCTAATTCTCAGGATACCTTGGAGATTATCCTTGGAGCAATTAGGGATATGCAGCAGAGGATTGTTACTCTAGAGGAACATCCCTTTAAGAATCTCACTATGATTCCTCGTCTGACGCCACCTCTATCCAGAAGAATATTTCATTAATTAGAAACTCTCAGGAGGCACAGGTTCAAAGAGACGTGGCTCCTCCAAGAAACAATGGGCATCATCCCAGTCCGTCAGGCTTATGAGGCCCTTTTTGATCGTCTTACACCCGATCCTGCTGCTATATCAGAATGGAACGACAGCCCCTTCCATCCTCCAGATTCGAAGGGGGAAAGGGCAATAGTCGTCCATCTAAGAATTTTGTCCCCTACTCTAGTACGGGAGGAAATGACCCAGGACAGAGGTAGATGGAAGAGATTCATTAAAAACAGCGACCCCGAGTAGGGATAACCTGGAAAGAAGACTCCATTTCTCCCATAACATCTACGGAATACATTAAGACATTTAAAAGGGGAGAATTTTGTTCTCATGGAACCAGCCGTCTTGTTCAATTCTGACAGATTGCAGCCGCTTCCTAAGAATACTGTTCAAGACGAGCTAGGTGCACATCAGAACTTCCTCAGCTCATTGAACATGACCATCGCAGCGGAAGTACTAAAGTTAGTATATCCTAGTTTTACCAGAATACTGCGCTAATAAACAGTTCCCCTAGGACTAGTCCCGAAGGATAAGATTTTTTTTTACGTGGCTAGGAACCAGTTGGTCACCTAGCAACGGGACCTACAACTTATTGTTGGATCCGAACCACATTATATCTTGAAATTAATTTCTATTACCAGAAATAACTTTCTCTGATTTAGCGTTGGCAGAGCCGAGAATCAACTCGTCCAACGAGGAACTAATGGAAGTACCAACCAGACAGACCCCTAAAGAGGATCCGAACTCTTCAGCTCTATGCTTTGTTGAAGATGCCCTTACAGCCATGGTAGACAGCCTACAACCTCTTCGCTAGAAAGAAATATGAATTGAGGAAGCTCGCACTTCCGGGCTGTTTTATGAAAAATACTCTGGTTTTAAAGTTCCTCAGTCCAGATCCGCTTTCAAAGAACCTCTCTCATGAGGACGCCTGGGAAGGAGTAGTCACCCAAGCTGTTCATCAGGCCAAGTCAATGCTGACCATGCTTGGTTTTAGGAATCCTGCTATGAAGCGCCCTTTCTCACAAAACCTTGGGTAACTTCAGAAGGAATTACCAGAATCAGTACACTTCTTCATCTTCTAACAGATGTCCCCGAGGTACCTCAAGAGGTCGTGGAAAATGTAACCTCGGGTCAGAGGTATGATGTCTCCAGGCACCCCTAGATGTAACCAGTCTTCCAGGGGAGGGGTAAATCTTTTTAGAATTTGAGGGTTGGCAGGAGACTCCAATACTTTCATCAATATTGTACAAGAGATTCAGGGTCTTGCAATCATAAAGGGGCTGAGGTGGGAGTGGTGCAGTTCTCCATCACACTTCCGTTCATTCTTTCAGGCTTCAATCCACAACTCAAAGAATTTGTTTCATACATGATGAAAATCAGGCAATAGAGGAGACGACCTCCCTCCTCTTTCAGGGCCCCTTATTTTCAGTCCCGAGAAAGATACAACAAAAGACAGATCATCTTGACCTGTCAACCCTCAACAATCAATACAATGTCTGACCTTCAGAATGACAACTTTGCAAGACGTAAGATCGTTGTTGCCAGTAGGAGCTTTTGCCACCTCCATCGACTTGAAAGACGTCTATAGGCATATTCTGAATTTCCGATACACCCATATTACAGGAAGTTCCTCGGATTCAGTCTAGAAGGGAAGAAGTTTCGTTTCAAAGCTCAACATCGCTCCAAGAGTATTCACGAAGATCTGCTGTCCAATTCTGAGGGAACTCAGGCAGAAAGGTATCCAGGTATTGATATACCTGGACGACTGGCTGACATGGGCGAATTCGGGAGTGAGTTGTTTAAAGGCAACAAGGATTGTTTTACAGACCCTGTCTGAGTTGGGGTTTTTTCTTATCGACCTGAAGAAATCAAGATTAACTCTGGAACAGACTTTCAGTGGCTGGGGGTGGTTGGGACACCACTTCTGGTACCCTGTATCTTGCTGAGAGACAATGTCATTGTATTTCTCCTATCTCGGACCCTTTCGTTATTTTGAAGCAAACACGTGTCTTGTCGGCAAGTGGAGCAGATGTTGGGAAGGCTCCAATTTGCATCAATAGTCGACCCTGTGGGCAAAGCCATTTTAAAGGGCCCGAATCACTTTTTATCACGAAGACCAACAGAAAGCAAAGGAATCAGTTATGTTCATTCCCTCCTTTCATCAAGAAGGCTTTAGAAAGATGGATGTATCCAGAGATTTCTCGGCAGTGATTCCTTTCTGTCCACCTCCACCCAGTCTGGATGTGTACACAGATACCTCCCAGACAGGCTAGGGGATTCACACATCTGCAGGGCAGATGTTTCAGGGTGCATGGTCTCATCCTCTCTCAACTTGCCATATAAATATTTTAGAGATACCCGTCGTGTATATTGCCATCAAGAAGCTGAATCTCCAGCCAGGGATCCACTTCAGATTACACTCAGACAGCGCAACAGCAGTGGCGTGTCTGAACAGGAAGGGGTCTGGGAAATCAAAGCCTCTTAGTGAGTGGACACTCTATTCTGAGGTTTCTTCAGAGGAGAAACCTAACAATGACAGCGTTTCACGTGGCAGGGGTGAGAAATGTTATTTCAGGTGCGTTATCCAGAAGCCATCTAATACCATCGGAGTGGTCTCTGGATGAGACATCCTTCCACTATGTTTGCTCCCAGTTGGAGATGCCCCAATTAGATCTTTTGCCACGAGAGAGAATTCCCAGTTACCTCACTTCGTTTCTCCAGTGATCGACCTCCTAGCAGTGGAGATCGACACCCTCACATGGGACTGGAACAGGTGGCAAGTAATTTACCTGTTTCTTCCAACAAAGATGATCCTCAGAGTGCCCAGTTATTTGGAAAACTTCAGAGGAAAAGCAAAGCTGATAGCCCCATTGTGGACTGCCCAGCCATGGTTCCCTCTATTGCCAGCAAGGGCAAAAAGAAAGACTCATAATCCTAAATCCAGTACTCTCGCAACTAGTTGGGAGGAATCGTTGCTTTTATGCCTCAAAGATTCTCCTCCAACTAGCTTGCTGGAGTTTATGATTAAGATTCATAACAAGTTATACTCTAGTGATTCAGCAAGAATTTTATTTAAATCCTTAAGAACTTCTACCAATAGACAATATCAGACTGTGTGGAACTCTTTTTGTCATTTTATTAGATCTAATAATATTAGTAAGATTTCAGTGGAAACTATTTTAGCATTCCTGAGAAATCTTTTTAATGACGGACATTTATCTCCTACCACAATTTCAACTTATAAGCCTGCATTATCTGATCCTCTTAAGCTTGCTTTCAACATTGATGTATCGGTTCATCCATTTCCAGAATTTATGAAAGCCCTTTTTTAACATCAAACCCATGATTCCTTGTACAAAGTTTCTTTGTCTTCAGATAAGGTTTTTAAACTTTGCATTGTCTTCAAGGTTCCAAGAGAACCCTTGTGTTAAAGAGTTTATATATTACATTGTTTCTAATCTCATTTACTACTGAAGCTCATATGAATTTCTTGATTTTTCTTCAGAGAGGGTCAGACTGTTTCCTGATCCAAAATGTTTTGGCCAAGAATGAACGTCCTAATTCTAGACGTGAACTGATTTTTATCACTAGACTTAAGGATGATTAAGGAGGTCGTCATCCTTTATGTCCAGTGCATAAGTTGGAGAAGTACCTTGTTTAGACTTGCAATACAAAATTTTCGAAAAATATTTTGTACACCCAGAAAACCTTTCTGACATATCAATTAATAAGTTGAGACTATTTATGCGTCAATTTATTCGTTGGGCTGATCCAGGTTCCTTTCCCAGAACTCACGATTTGAGAAAAGTCGTAACTTCTTTTGCTTTCCTAAAAGTATGAATAGCAAAAGAATTTGTGATCTTGTTGGATGGTCTTCTATAACGTTTTCAGAAACATTATTTGAAGGAGATGTCTATTATTTCCTCGTCTTTTATCGTGCTGGGTTCTGAATCTGGAAGCATATCTTCACAAATCTAATTAATTGGTTTTATATACGTCATTTGTTATCTATTTGTACATAAGGTACTATTTCATATTGTCTAAATATATATTTCTATTATAAGTATATATTTAGATTACAATTTATGTCTGTGTTAACAACATAATGGGGTTGATGTCATGGTATCAACTGGATAAAGTATACATATTAAGTATATGTATACTTTATTTCATTTTTTCTAGTACCGATATCTATCTTTTTAGGTCTGCCTTTATTAATTTTTGAGTTTTGTGGATTATGATTTGGTTAAGGGTTTTTGAGTAAATAACTACTTGTTTACTGCATTTAATTTATTCAATTCTTAACAGAGTCAAGATTCAGAATACTTATATTTAATTATAGTAATAATGAATAGTTCTCATTATTTCACAATTTCCAATGATATTACCTCAGGTGTATCCCTCTTCCATCAGCTGTTTCCTTTCCCTTCCCTTCTTTCCCTTGTCATAAAATTCCCTTTTTTATGACTCTTGGTAAATACTCCATGAGTGACCCAGGTCTGCCATTCGGTCAAAAAAGGAGGTTTGACGAAGGAAAACATTATTTTTGACCAAGGCAGACCTGGGTCACTCAGACCCCCACCCTTCATGGTTTTCTTTCCTTTTACATTTCACACAATTCGATAACCACTATATTAACTCAATAGTGAACATGGTAACAATGGATGGAAACAGTTGATGGATGGATTGCGCTGTTCTTCTTCTTTCTTGGAACGGCTCTCCTTGCATGTAGTGGGGAGGTTTGACATTGGAATGGTTGTTTTTGATAGGCAGACCTGAAATTCAAAGTCACTTCTCTCTATATACACTGCTTTTAGCCTGTAGAGAGCCCTTTGGGCGTTTTTGGTCTATTTAGACTTCTTGATAATTATTTCGAGAGTCGCACCAACCTGTACAGGTGGTGAATAGTCCTCCATGAGTGACCCAGGTCTGCCTTGGTCAAAAATAATGTTTTCCTTCGTCAAACCTCCTTATATATATATATATATATATATATATATATATATATATATATATATATATATATATATATATATATATCACTTTATCTATGTTAATAGAATATTCTACCTTAGCAGGAGATAAAAGAACCACTGCTATAGCAACAACTGCAAAAGTCCTTAAACTACTACTACAAGTACCACAAATGCCCCTACCATTTCTCATTGCGATATAGTAATTTTGAATTAATATTGGAACTTTTGGTATCACATAATTAGTCGGCCCATCTGCTGTTTTCAAATCACATATAGTACGTATTCACATCCTCTAGTAGTACTATGTATACGGAGGGGGAAAAATAACTGAATTTGTGAAAAAACGATTTGGTTCAGAGTTAAGGATATCCAAGAAGCACTTCAAGAATCATTTATAATTGTCGTGTTCCATATTGCATTCAAATTAAACTCATTCTGATTGAAAAGAATGGTAATCAAAGCCAAACTAACCAGAAAACTCAAATGAGCCTCTACTTTTATATGTAAACCGGTTAGGAATGTCTAAAACACATGAGGAGCACTTGACTGGGCCTCTAAGCAAAAGCTCGGAACCCATTTAAGCAAAAGGTAGCAAACGTTGATCATTTTTATTCATAAGATTTTAAGCAATTACTTTTTGCCCAGGCTTTTGCTAACTTTTGCTACTCAAGCTTTTGCTTTAAGCAAATGCTTGTTTTTTATTTATTATTATTATTACGTGCCGTGTTGACGAACTGATCTTCTCACTTGCATGGTTGAGGGTTGCCCTCGGAGCCCGGACAAGGATGGCCTAATATCAAACCAACGAATGAATCACTTATTAATTGGTATCATGCTGGTAGTCAGTATCCTGGTAGCTTAACTAAACAACATTGCATTTAAAGGAAATTAGAATTATAATTCTTTTTTATTCTTCTAGTATTTTTTGTCCTTTAAGAACTGTTGTATTACATTTTTTTCTGTGACTTGGCCTACACCATTATTTTATGTCTGAAGAAGGCTCTCTTTTAGCACAAAATTTTTATCCCCTTATGTTTTGCGTATACAGCGTTAAAAGACAAAAATAGTTATTACTATTTATTACACTGTTTATCATAATCAAAATTTAGAAATATGCTGAATATCAACCGATAAATGTTTGGCGAGACCTACTGATCCTTCTCTGATTTGTGTGTAGCTGGATATCCATTTATAAGCATTTTGATTTTCGTCAAGAAGGATTAGTGTTCAATTGGATTTTTGTAAACAATAATGTATTCTTTTACAGTAGTGACGCAAATATATGATTGATCATTGATCATTTTATGACTGGTCCCATAAATTTTTCCACTTGGCCTAATTCTAAGCCTGCGTACTTGAGGATTGAAATATTCACGGCTCGAGAGAGGAAATGTTCATGGTCTTCATGGTCAGGTCAAACAGGAAAACAAAAATAACGTGTTTCCATAATATAATTAGCATCAAGAATGGTTAGTAGATGATACTGATAGTGAGTAAGAAGTCGATTTGATTGATACGTAACATTAAAGAAATTTCATTCGGCAGAAAAGAGAAGTTAACCAATTCAACCGATGTAAACAGAGAACAACATAAAAAATAAGTTGTTTGATCCTTTCGAACTTAATTAAAGAAAAACAATACTAAATTGTGTTTCTTCCATTTATTCACTAACTCTAGCCAGTTTCAGTTCATGGATGTTATTCTCATTCTGATACTTTGTGTGACCCCAAAAGCCGTTCACATCTAGGCCTATGTGACTCGCATTAAACCATTTAGCTGAAAAAAAAGATTGCTAATTTCCTTATTTGATTTATTTGCTTTCTCTTTCATATTTATAAAAATATCTCTCAATTCGACGTTTTTATGATATTAAAAAGAAAATTGTTAGATTTGTACATTGTACAGTAAGTTCCAGAAGTGAAGCGACAAATCTCATAATTGATCGTACTTCTATAGAAACTCATGGGGTTGCCAGTTAGTATATTTCATTCCAATTATTGTCATCCTATTTATCTGATAATACGTATCAGTGATTAACTGTATAAGCGCACAAAGTATTTCCCCAGTTCAGTAATTGTTTATAAGTAGAAAAAAAGAATTTCCCCAAAGAAACATCTGCGGCTTCCAAAGTGTGATATGAAGTGTTCACCACAGAGTGGCAGCAGGAACCGTGTGCATAAGCATTAGCCTAATATTTGTTTATTAACTTCTACTTTTATAGCGTTATATCGAAAGTTATTATGATTTCTTTTGATAAAGCACAGAGAAGTTTAGCATCTGATTAAATGAAATACAAAGAAGACAAGTTGGTAAAAAATAAAAAAAAAAAAAAAAAAAAAAACGAAAAAAAAAAAAAAAAACGAAATCCAAGTTATGTGCGCGTTTAGCGTTGGTTACATGGTTAGGCCTATTTCACGAATCAAGGAAATACATTTTCCAGCTTGTTACTTAATAATTTCATGGAATTTCTCGATTGCGCAGATTTTTTGCATGCGGAATTGTGTTCAGGGTCGCACCAAACAAGTATTTTCGAAGGTTTCCCACTTTTTTTTTTTCAGTGCATATGTGAGACTATTTCTTGTCCATACGATCCGGAGTGTGAATATGCTTGGCGAGCATTATCTTAATTCGAGTGTCCCCTGTTATGCTCTCTCTCTCTCTCTCTCTCTCTCTCTCATCTCTCTCTCTCTCTCTCTCAGGACGTTTTTATCTATCAGGAATAAACAGAGGTCTGTTTTAAGAATCGAGCACTAGGCCTATTGGTCATGCTCGGGTGCTTCTTTATATATATATATATATATATATATATATATATATATATATATATATATATATATATACATCCCCCCACCTGGATCGAACTGATTACTGGTTGTCAGTGGAAATATGAATTTGGGTGATATCACTCCTTTATGATACGCCCACTACGCAAATTCAGTCTTAAATTTCACGGTTGGGATATGATTCGAAGATTTGAGGTAATAGGTTTGAAGTTGAAAAAGGTGGAGTTTGTATTGTGGGTAGAGGTAGAGGTAGATGGGGTAAGGGGTGGTTGGGGTCTGTCGTCTCCCTACTTAACCAGATGGTGATTTTACGGGTGTTCTGGTTTGTTTGCGACCGACTTTATTATTCTTTTTGACCGAATGGCAGACCTGGGTCACTCATGGAGGACTATTCACCACCTGTACAGGTTGGTGCACTGCTCGAAATAATTATCAAGAAGTCTAAATAGGACCACAAAAACGCCCAAAGGGCTCTCTCACAGGCTAAAAGCATGTATATAGAGAGAAGTGACTTTGAATTTCAGGTCTGCCTAATCAACCATTCCAATGTCAAACCTCCCCACTACATGCAAGGAGAGCCGTTCCAAGAAAGAAGAAGAACAGCGCAATCCATCCATCAACTGTTTCCATCCATTGTTACCATGTTCACCTATTTCGCCTTGACAGGTGTTTACCTTTTGTGTGACTCTCATTTATTTCCGTATTTTGGGATTATTATCCTCATCCTAATGTGAGTTTTTATCATTAATCATTCCTTATAGCCCATAGTTCATTTTGGTGTTTTCCTTTTGCCAAATACATACGTATTTCGTTGTTAATGGGCTTGTCAAGACTGTGTACTCATCCTGACCAAGCGACGGCCATATTTGTTGTCAGTCATAATGAACTAGGGGGTTCGCTTATATTCCTATGTTCTAAGTAAGTTAGCCTATAGCTTTAATATTATTTGTTGTGTGTTTTTTATTCATGTTTTACCTTTTCTAGACTGACCTAGGGTCAGTTTTGATATATATGTGTGTGTAAATAACTTTGCGGGATATGTTTTTTATCCCTTCATGAGAGGGTAGGCTATGGTTAGGTACCATCCTCCCCCACCCCGCCCTCCCCTTCCTTGAGGTGTGCTCCCCAGCTGGTAGCCCTCCCCTCTCGGTCTTCGGCCAGGGTGTTTTGGGGTAGCCTTTGGTTCTCCCCCTATCAGCCTTTTGATGGTGAGTAGGAGAACCCCGTGAGTTATCTCGTCCTTCGCGGCAGCGCTGTCTCACGGAGGGCGCAGTACGATATACCTCTTCTATCCTGAACCAGGTATCTGTTCAGGATAGGTGGAAGAAGGCGGCAGGACCGCTTCCTTTGAATTAAGGGTGTATTTACTTGAGCGGCATACCATTTCATGATTGGTTTTTAGCAACGCGGCAGACATTCAGATTGCTAATGTCTGCCGCGTTGGCGATTCCTCTTCTATCCTGAACCAAGATTCTGTTCAGGATAGGTGGATGAAGGCGGCAGGACGCTTCCTTCGAGTTGAAGGTGTACTTACTTACTTGAGCGGCATACTATTTTATGAATGGTTTTTAGTAACGCGGCAGACATTCAGATTGCTAATGTCAGCCGCGTTGGCGATACCTGATCTATCCTGAACCAGGTATCTGTTCAGGATAGGTGGAAGAAGGCAAGCAGGACGCCTCCTTCGACTTGAGGGTTATTTACTTGAGCGGCAAATACTATTTCATGAATGGTTTTTGGGTTTTTTAGCACGCGGCAGATATTCAGAATTGCTAATGTCTGCCGCGTTGGTGATATACCTCTTCTATTCCTGAACCAGGTTATCTGTTCAGGATAGGTGGATGAAGGTGACAGGACCGCTTCCTTGATTTGAGGGTGTATTACTTGGGCGGCATACTATTTCATGAATGGTTTTCAGCAACGCGGCAGACATTCAGATTGCTAATGTCAGCCGCGTTGGCGTTAATGACGCCTGGTGTGTGTATATTTTTCTTTTATGTTTTTTATTCATTCCCTTTCTACAGTTTATATTGCTTTAGTCCATTTATCAGCCTTACCTGCCGCCCCCGCCCCCGCCCCCTTTTTTCATAGTAGCTGCAGGATTATACTGATTGCATTTTGCTGCAGTTGCCGCGATTGCAGCGGCAGGACTTTGAAGGGATTGAATACCTTGATTACATATACCCTGCCGCCCCCCTCCCACCCCCTTTCCATAGCAGCTCTAGATTGCCTAGTTACATTTTGCTGCGGTTGCGGCAGCGGGGCTATAATTGCAATAATGCTTGTTGCTGCGTTGCCGCCTTAAGGTGTGCCGCCCTAAAGTGGGATGCCACCCTTGGGCGGCAAAGGATTTTTTGATGATTTAAACTCAATAGGAAATCCTTCTTCCATAATGCCCTGCTGTGAATGCAATCACGCAACAGAGGACATAACCCACGACTCGTGCATGGAGCAATTTGTGGCAACTGTGATGGACTATGGGACAAGGCCCGTAATTTGGCCCAAACCGAAGGCGCCATCATCGCCTTTAAGGCGCTTACTATGCCTGAATCTTTATGAGTTTGGGGAAAAAACTGTTCATGATGTTCATCAGAATTTAAGACACATACTGCGCCTGGATTTGACTCTTCCTGCTGGATCTCAATCCAGGGTCGGTAATTCTTTGTCTTTGCTCAAAATGTTGATTTTTTAGGTTTAGTCTTGTTTTCCTGAACTACTCCTGAAGACTTTCCTTTGACGCGTGTCCTCTATAGCAGATAATGGACGACCAAGAAGAGGAGTCTTTATCTGCAATTGCACAGGATGTGGCTTCCTCAAGGGCTTCTTCTCTGCCGTGAGGTGGTTCTTGAAGTTGATGCATCTCGGAACCTACCCGATGCGATACTGGAATCTCAACAAACTGTAATTTCTAAGCCTTCTCCTGCGGCTTTAAAGAACTTCCTATACATGATAAGTTCTAAGTCTGCCGCCCTGCCAAAGAAGTCATACTCGGCATCTAGCGCCAATCTAGATCTCGTGGATTCACACACTTTCAGGGGAAGTCGACATCCAATCCTCTGCAGCTTCTTCCCACGGTTTTATGAAGGGTGGCTCGTCCAAAGACCCCATCTCTTCAGCAGTGACTCAAGAAGAATGTATTGCCTCTGCCGCCCTTACACAGTCGCCTCCTGGTCCCAGTTAGCCCCTTCCGCCTCAGGGGCGCCGCCCTCTCTGGCTAATTCTCAGGATACCTTGGAGATTATCCTTGGAGCAATTAGGGATATGCAGCAGAGGATTGTTACTCTAGAGGAACATCCCTTTAAGAATCTCACTATGATTCCTCGTCTGACGCCACCTCTATCCAGAAGATATTTCATTAATTAGAAAACTCTCAGGAGGCACAGGTTCAAAGAGACGTGGCTCCTCCAAGAAACAATGGGCATCATCCCAGTCCGTCAGGCTTATGAGGCCCTTTTTGATCGTCTTACACCCGATCCTGCTGCTATATCAGAATGGAACGACAGCCCCTTCCATCCTCCAGATTCGAAGGGGGAAAGGGCAATAGTCGTCCATCTAAGAATTTTGTCCCCGACTCTAGTACGGGAGGAAATGACCCAGGACAGAGGTAGATGGAAGAGATTCATTAAAAACAGCGACCCCGAGTAGGGATAACCTGGAAAGAAGACTCCATTTCTCCCATAACATCTACGGAATACATTAAGACATTTAAAAGGGGAGAATTTTGTTCTCATGGAACCAGCCGTCTTGTTCAATTCTGACAGATTGCAGCCGCTTCCTAAGAATACTGTTCAAGACGAGCTAGGTGCACATCAGAACTTCCTCAGCTCATTGAACATGACCATCGCAGCGGAAGTACTAAAGTTAGTATATCCTAGTTTTACCAGAATACTGCGCTAATAAACAGTTCCCCTAGGACTAGTCCCGAAGGATAAGATTTTTTTTTATTCGTGGCTAGGAACCAGTTGGTCACCTAGCAACGGGACCTACAACTTATTGTTGGATCCGAACACAAATTATATCTTGAAATTAATTTCTATTACCAGAAATAACTTTCTCTGATTTAGCGTTGGCAGAGCCGAGAATCAAACTCTGTCCAACGAGGAACTAATGGAAGTACCAACAGACAGACCCCTAAAGAGGATCCGAACTCTTTTCAGCTCTATGCTTTGTTGAAGATGCCCTTACAGCCATGGTAGACAGCCTACAACCTCTTCGCTAGAAAGAAATATGAATTGAGGAAGCTCGCACTTCCGGGCTGTTTTATGAAAAATACTCTGGTTTTAAAGTTCCTCAGTCCAGATCCGCTTTCAAGAACCTCTCTCATGAGGACGCCTGGAAGGAGTAGTCACCCAAGCTGTTCATCAGGCCAAGTCAATGCTGACCATGCTTGGTTTAGGAATCCTGCTATGAAGCGCCTTTCTCACAAAACCTTGGGTAACTTCAGAAGGAATTACCAGAATCAGTACACTTCTTCATCTTCTAACAGATGTCCCCGAGGTACCTCAAGAGGTCGTGGAAAATGTAACCTCGGGTCAGAGGTATGATATCTCCAGGCACCCCTAAGAATGTAACCAGTCTTCCAGGGGAGGGTAAATCTTTTGTTTTTATAATTTGAGGGTTGGCAGGAGACTCCAATACTTTCATCAATATTGTACAAGAGATTCAGGGTCTTGCAATCATAAAGGGGCTGAGGTGGGAGTGGTGCAGTTCTCCATCACACTTCCGTTCATTCTTTCAGGCTTCAATCCACAACTCAAAGAATTTGTTTCATACATGATGAAAATCAGGCAATAGAGGAGACGACCTCCTCCTCTTTCAGGGCCCCTTATTTTCAGTCCCGAGGAAGATACAACAAAAAGACAGATCATCTTGACCTGTCAACCCCCCTCAACAATCAATACAATGTCTGACCTTCAGAATGACAACTTTGCAAGAGTAAGATCGTTGTTGCCAGTAGGAGCTTTTGCCACTCCATCGACTTGAAAGACGTCTATAGGCATATTCTGAATTCGATACACCCATATACAGGAAGTTCCTCGGATTCAGTCAATGAGAGGGGGAAGTTTACGTTTCGTTTCAAAGCTCAACATCGCTCCAAGAGTATTCACGAAGATCTGCTGTCCAATTCTGAGGGAAACTCAGGCAGAAGGTATCCAGGTATTGATATACCTGGACGACTGGCTGACATGGGCGAATTCGGAGTGAGTTGTTTAAAGGCAACAAGGATTGTTTTACAGACCCTGTCTGAGTTGGGGTTTTTTCTTATCGACCTGAAGAAATCAAGATTAACTCTGGAACAGACTTTCAGTGGCTGGGGGTGGTTGGGACACCACTTCTGGTACCCTGTATCTGCTGAGAGACAAGGTCATGTCTCTATCTCGGACCCTTTCGTTATTTTTGAAGCAAACATCAGTGTCTTGTCGGCAAGTGGAGCCAGATGTGGGGAAGGCTCCAATTTGCCATCAATAGTCGACCCTGTGGGCAAAGCCATTTTAAAGGGCCCGAATCACTTTTTATCACGAAGACCAACAGAAAGCAAAAGAAATCAGATGTTCATTCCCTCCTTTCATCAAGAAGGCTTTAGAAAGATGGATGTATCCAGAGATTTCTCGGCAGTGATTCCTTTCTGTCCACCTCCACCCATCTGGATGTGTACACAGATACCTCCCAGACAGGCTAGGGGATTCACACATCTGCAGGGCAGATGTTTCAGGGTGCATGGTCTCATCTCTCAACTTGCCATATAATATTTTAGAGATACCCGTCGTGTATATTGCCATCAAGAAGCTGAATCTCCAGCCAGGGATCCACTCAGATTACACTCAGACAGCGCAACAGCAGTGGCGTGTCTGAACAGGAAGGGGTCTGGGAAATCAAAGCCTCTTAGTGAGTGGACACTCTATTCTGAGGTTTCTTCAGAGGAGAAACCTAACAATGACAGCGTTTCACGTGGCAGGGGTGAGAAATGTTATTTCAGGTGCGTTATCCAGAAGCCATCTAATACCATCGGAGTGGTCTCTGGATGAGACATCCTTCCACTATGTTTGCTCCCAGTTGGAGATGCCCAATTAGATCTTTTGCCACGAGAGAGAATTCCCAGTTACCTCACTTCGTTTCTCCAGTGATCGACCTCCTAGCAGTGGAGATCGACACCCTCACATGGGATCGGAACAGGCGGCAAGTAATTTACCTGTTTCTTCCAACAAAGATGATCCTCAGAGTGCCCAGTTTTATTTGGAAAACTTCAGAGGAACAAAGCAAAGCTGATAGCCCCATTGTGGACTGCCCAGCCTGGTTCCATCTATTGCCAGCAAGGGCAAAAGAAAGACTCATAATCCCTAAATCCAGTAACTCTCTGCAACTAGTTGGGAGGAATCGTTGCTTTTATGCCTCAAAGATTCTCCTCCAACTAGCTTGCTGGAGTTATGATTAAGATTCATAACAAGTTATACTCTAGTGATTCAGCAAGAATTTTATTTAAATCCTTAAGAACTTCTACCAATAGACAATATCAGACTGTGCGGAACTCTTTTTGTCATTTTATTAGATCTAATAATATTAGTAAGATTTCAGTGGAAACTATTTTAGCATTCCTGAGAAATCTTTTTAATGACGGACATTTATCTCCTACCACAATTTCAACTTATAAGCCTGCATTATCTGATCCTCTTTAAGCTTGCTTTCAACATTGATGTATCGGTTCATCCATTTCCAGAATTTATGAAAGCCCTTTTTTAACATCAAACCCATGATTCCTTGTACAAGTTTCTTTCTTTGTCTTCAGATAAGGTTTTTAAACTTTGCATTGTCTTCAAGGTTCCAAGAGAACCCTTGTGTTAAAGAGTTTATATATTACATTGTTTCTAATCTCATTTACTACTGAGCTCATATGAATTTCTTGATTTTTTCTTCAGAGAGGGTCAGACTGTTTCCTGATCCAAATTTTTTGGCCAAGAATGAACGTCCTAATTCTAGACGTGAACTGATTTTTATCACTAGACTTAAGGATGATTAAGGAGGTCGTCATCCTTTATGTCCAGTGCATAAGTTGGAGAAGTACCTTGTTTAGACTTGCAATACAAAATTTTCGAAAAATATTTTGTACACCCAGAAAACCTTTCTGACATATCAATTAATAAGTTGAGACTATTTATGCGTCAATTTATTCGTTGGGCTGATCCAGGTTCCTTTCCCAGACTCACGATTTGAGAAAAGTCGTAACTTCTTTTGCTTTCCTAAAGTATGAATAGCAAAAGAATTTGTGATCTTGTTGGATGGTCTTCTATAACGTTTTCAGAAACATTATTTGAAGGAGATGTCTATTATTTCCTCGTCTTTATCGTGCTGGGTTCTGAATCTGGAAGCATATCTTCACAAATCTAATTAATTGGTTTTATATACGTCATTTGTTATCTATTTGTACATAAGGTACTATTTCATATTGTCTAAATATATATTTCTATTATAAGTATATATTTAGATTACAATTTATGTCTGTGTTACAACATAATGGGGTTGTGTCATGGTATCAACTGGATAAAGTATACATAGTTAAGTATATGTATACTTTATTTCATTTTTTCTAGTACCGATATCTATCTTTTTAGGTCTGCCTTTATTAATTTTTGAGTTTTGTGGATTATGATTTGGTTAAGGGTTTTTGAGTAAATAACTACTTGTTTACTGCATTTAATTTATTCAATTCTTAACAGAGTCAAGATTCAGAATACTTATATTTTAATTATCAAGTACTGAATGAATTACTCATTATACACCAATTTCCAATGATATTACCTCAGGTGTATCCCTCTTCCATCAGCTGTTTTCCTTTCCCTTCCCTTCTTTCCCTTGTCATAAAATTCCCCTTTTTTATGACTCTTGGTAAATACTCCATGAGTGACCCAGGTCTGCCATTCGGTCAAAAAAGGAGGTTTGACGAGGAAAACATTATTTTTGACCAAGGCAGACCTGGGTCACTCAGACCCCCACCCTTCATGGTTTTCTTTCCTTTTACATTTCACACAATTCGATAACACTATATTAACTCAATAGTGAACATGGTAACAATGGATGGAAACAGTTGATGGATGGATTGCGCTGTTCTTCTTCTTTCTTGGAACGGCTCTCCTTGCATGTAGTGGGGAGGTTTGACATTGGAATGGTTGTTTTTGATTAGGCGACCTGAAATTCAAAGTCACTTCTCTCTATACATGCTTTTAGCCTGTGAGAGAGCCCTTTGGGCGTTTTTTGGTCTATTTAGACTTCTTGATAATTATTTCGAGAGTCGCACCAACCTGTACAGGTGGTGAATATCCTCCATGAGTGACCCAGGTCTGCCTTGGTCAAAAATAATGTTTTCCTTCGTCAAAACCTCCTTTTATATAGCGAGTCTGTTTTTCCTAGGTGCAAGGACAGGTCCTGGTGTCGGTCCTGAAGGTTCTATCTTTGCCTAAATAACAGACAGTGGCCTGCATGTAAGCCTTGCAATGCCCGGAACTAGGCCTAATCACCTGAAGGTAGCAGCAGAGGTTAGAGCCTTTCTCGAAGATGGTGTTTTATGCTCGGTCCTAGAAGCTAGAATCAGAACTCCAACACCCCAACTTCTCCATTGATCTAGGTGCATTCATGGTTGATTATGTTTAATGTCGCGGAGTTTTTCCCTTCACATTCTATTGATACTTACATGGTTTATGCATCTTCGCTAAAATAATTGATAATACACTACAATATTAAATATTTGGTAATCCTGTGTTGAACGAGAATTTCAAATTGTGTCGTTTCTATAGTTTGAAGT